>NW_024582435.1:1353663-1392688 GCF_018398535.1 Haplochromis burtoni
ACACACACACACACACACACACACACACACACACACACACACACACACACACACACACACACACACACACACACACCTCTGTTTCCCTTTCCTCACCACTGTGAGTGTGTTTCTGCTTGCATTTATTAAAAATTATGTGGGAAACATTACAGAGCTCCTCTCACACTCTCTGACTCTTGTGTCTAGAGACCCAAAGACTTTATTTTTGTCAAGTCCACATGCCAGCTTCCTAATTTTGTTTCTCAAGGCTTTTGTTTTAACACGATTTTCCCGTTACCCTTATTATTTTTATCTTGCACTGTTCACCCTAACTTGCTAGGCGACATGAAATACAAAACCACTGAAGGTTTAATTCAATAATAAACTAAAACACGGAGTTTTCCCAATAGCGCCTGTGTTCTTGTTGAGCTGCAGTGTCTGGTGCTGTTGAATCTTTATTGTCCTGCAGGGAGAGAAACGACTGAGCTCAGTTTTCCCAGCAGCGAGTGCCGTGTAAACACATAACGTCATATAGCACGTATGAATATGTAGTTTATGGTCTTGTCCAATCAAAAGCATTCATTTAGCACTATATTGAAATATACAGAAACATGTGATTGACATTTTTCCCTTTGTACTCCAGTTTGCCTATTTTAGCTTGATGTGTTGCTTCACACAGTTTAAAACTCAATTTGATGTGTGCCTGTCATTGCAGGCTCAACAGAAAGTATTTCCCTTCCAGAGGTCAGGTCTTCTCTGATTTTTATCTGTAATAAATGTTACATTTTTAAATTTACCCCAGTTGTGAAGTAAGACGTCCCAAACTGTTTTCCATATTCTGAAATGTGTGATGGACACAAAGGTTTAGATGGCAGATTTACATTTAAAATGATGATTGTTAGATATGCTGATGATTTGTCTCATTAGGGTTTAATTTAGATCATAATTAAGCTAAAATCACGCACTGACGTGCCAACAACACTCGTCATTATAACATAACTGACTTCAGAGGTTGAAAGTGCAGTTTAAATATGATTAGCAGGAAGGAAATGATCTGGGTTTTATATGCATTTAACTACTGAAAAACCTCTTCATATTATTATTATTCATATTAACAAATATTCTGTATGCTATATTCTTTTAGAGACCAAACTTATACCAGAAGAATCTGCTCAGAGCTCAAACAGGTCCAAGTTGCACAAAATGCTGATTTACTTTAGTTATTTTGCTTTTTATGGCAACATTTCACTCCTTATAACTGGATTTTGCAAAATGATGCAAAACATTGAAGTTTATTTAAATGACACAAAATGTGCTAAAAGCGGCAAACTGCTGATATGCACTTGCCTGATAATCACACGGGCAGGTTTTCTGCTGATTAATCAAAGCAGTAGTGGTGCTGGTGAGAGTTTTTCATGGATAAAGGTGAGCTCTGAAACTGTATCAGGTGGCAATACTGTCACTTAACTCTGGGCAAGAAAGCAAGCAATGAAAAAAAGTGTTGAAGTTGCTTTTTTTATGTGGATAAAAATTTCTTTTCGTTTATCTGCAAAGTTCGTCTGCACCGCTCCCCTCGTGCTTGGTTGAAAACCTCAGTAACTTTGGTCTGATTACGTCTCTGACACTTGTAAAGTCAAAGGTTGAAGCGTTGTGTCTTTACCTCAGAGCCTATCACGCGGTGCAGTGATGGACTTTCCTTAGTTTGAGCTCCCCCGGTGTTGTTTTTTACTGCAGTGACCTTTTGAAGATGAACTTCACCGCTGCAGACATCGCAGAGTGGATGTCCTGGTTACCTTCACTGAGTCAAAAGTCACACACGTGACACAAATAAAATAAAAGGTAGTTTAGCCTGATCTGATTGATGATAGAAGCTCAGGTATAATTACAACATTCAGTAATTTAAAGATAGCTCGTGGCTATTTTGCTAAATCCCTCATCATCTCTCTGCCTCTTGGCTTTTCTGTACCTCACTCTTTACCTCAGCACATGGGGTAATAACACTCTGACTGCACACTGTGCATGTGCAGTTTATTAACCAACATAAGTTATGTTTGTCACACCCTCGCTCTCAGTGTCTCTCTGAGAAGGGAGTTCAGGCAAAGTTCACATTTCTTTGAGAGTTTTGGACCGAATTGACGAAAATGAGCAAAGCAGAGGAGAGCGGCGGAGCAGAGGTTAGTCAATTACAAGGCTCAGCTCTAGTAACAAACTTCTAACAAGCAAATTCTTGGCTCTGCGCTCATGTGTGTGTTTTTGGGTTTTTGTGTTTTTGAAGACGTGCAGGAGACAGAATGAGAGGAGAAAAATAGCGTGGGTACTTGCGAGACTGTCAATAACCAAGAGTTTGTATGTTTTTGCATGCAGGCAGGATTCGATGAATACTGCGAAGAAAGCAGCAACTGTGCAATTACATCAAGCTCGGACAAATGACAGGGCTTCCAATTAAACCATCTGCGTTTGAGATCAATAGCATATGATTGGAGGCATGTTTTGAAAAACAGAAAGCTAAAAATAAGAGGAGTGAAAAAGGACGTGTGTGCAAGCGTTACTGTGTCCCACTCACGTCTCTTTATTTTTCTTTATCCCAAACGCCTGGCGCAGTCACAATCACCACTTTCCTACAAAACAAGCAAACATTATCTTATGGTCTCTGTACCTGAGGCCAGCTTCAGCAGTCGGGATTGGACCACTCCTGTGGTGGGTGGATCCAAGTTTCTTGTTTGGACTGAGCTGCCATGGGCTCTGCCACCTGTTCCCCCAGGCAGTACCCTGGTATTCCTGCTTCAGGTAAGGTTGCTGCACATAGATTTTGGTCTTTGTGAGGCTCATTAGTGTCAAACTTGATCCAGCCTCTCGTGCAGGAGACGTTGTCTCCAACAACAAACCCTTCCTCCAAGATGGTGATCCATGGAGGGGGACAAGGTAGAGAGATTGTGCCTCTCAGAAGGCTTCGGCTGACCTCAGTATCCCCCCTGCCTGGGAAGGGGGATTGTTCCTCCCGCGACCCTGATGAGCAGTAGAAATTCTTACGTTTGCTTTTGCACGTCATCAGAGCTGAAACAAATGTGTTTTTATTGCTGTAAGGTATTGTAGCTGTGTTGCAATCGCATGCTGAGGCCACAGTGTGATTCCAATCAATAAATCCTTCTTTTCGGAGAACAAAAATATCCTCAGGTAGTGAGAACTGCCGTTATTTTGGATGACCCTAACGACTCGCAGAATGTACAGTGAACACATGCTGCAGAAGAGATAAGTCTTCACTTAGGCTCCTTTAACAAAACAGGCACCAGAGTGAGAGGTTAAACTTGACTTTTTCCCCCCGGTGAAGGAAAAAGAAAATATTTTGGGGGTGTATTTTTTGGGAAATGGAGAGAATGAAAGAGTCATGTTTTCTTTAACCCTTAACACACACTCTTCCCCTTTTGTTTCCACCTTTAAAGCTTTGAGGTTATTCGCAGCTCGACAATGAAGATTTTTACAAACCTTCATTAAATCTGCATAAAATGTACGTAAAGGAAACTATTTAAGGTTTTACTATGTTAAACCTTTTTTCGTCATTTGATATCGTTGCTGTTTCGTGTCCTTGCATTTATACCATTATACCCTTTCTCCGGCCAGCATGCAAAAATCGTTTTTTCTTCCATCCTTTTTATGTCTGTTTCATATCTTTGGACTACAATTTAAAACTTGGAAACTCTGAATAAAGTTTCTGGTTAGAATTATCTTGCTCTGTAAATACACTGATCGTTTTCTGGAAGTTTTATAAGAATTTTCAGGAAATAGAAAAGTAACAAAAATAATGACAGCATTAGAAAAATGTACACTTTAAACTACAACGGGTATTTTAAAGTTTTCACTGTTTGTCTGTGTTTTGTGAACCAGGATTTAGTGTTCTGTTCAAAACACATTTAACACAAATGCCAGATGTGTCAAATATGATACAAATTAAAACACATATATGCAAATGAAGGTCAGAAGGTTCAAAAACACACAAAAAACCAAACAAACAAAAGGATTTTTCTAGCAATAATTTCACGATTCAGGCTTTGAAGGGTTAAATTCTCCAGTGGTCACAATGATGGGTTTGAAACCAGTCCACAATCTCTCTAAAACCTCATTCCTCTTTAACTTTCTCTTTCTTCATCGCAAACAACCCAGTGATGTTCAGAAAGAATGCTTTCATGGAATTTTAGCGACTATCTGAAGCTGAAATCGCTAGCTCTGCAAACCCCTCGAAAAGAACACCCAACGAGAATTTGCCACCATAAAATCAAATTTGAAAATCTGCTTCAGCCAAAGAAAGAACATGTTTTGTTTCTTAGTATGAAACCAAGGAGCTGAGCATGGACAGCAGAGGCAACACACCTACAAATGCTGCAGAGCACATACGCACACAGTCACACACACTCACCAAATCTTTTGTGCTCAGAGAAATCAGACGTGCTTGTTTTGTTTTACTGCCTCGTTTACCCCTGGGTATCCCTAATTTTTCACGTTTGCATGCCATTGTTGTCTCACGACATTTTTGTCTGTGTGTGTGTGTGTCTGTGCTCATGTATGTGCTTTAGTGTGAGTGTATGCAAAGTAGCAGTTGCAACAGGTCCAACAGAATATGCACAAAGTTTCAGAGCTCCAGAGCAAAGATGCAGTATAACTGTCTTCACACAATCCAAAACAAATGTCCACACTGAGAGAAATAAGGGGCTGATTGATCTAAACGTGCATGGATTACAAGTTATGGCCATTTATTGTTTTAAACCTTTGCTTTAAATTTGGTGAATCTATGTTGTGCTTGATCGTAATTCCATTTTCACTGTTTTAATTTACTCTATTTTTTAAATTGTTATTATCATTATCATTGCCATCAGTGCTCTGATGACAGACGAGATGGAGTGAGCAAGAGGACCAACTTTCCAACGAATCAACTTTCTGCTCCAAGTGCGCCATCTAGTGTTCAAACACCAAAATGAATAAATCCGTTCAGAGTGTTTAGTTTTCCTGATTTCCTCAGTCCTGCTGTGCTGCATGACAGACACACTAAACCTTAGTAAAAGTGCACGATGCTGCACAAACACTAAGCTGGAGACGGCGGATGTCTCGGGACATTGTTGCTCGTTCATCTCCCTCATTAGACAAATGGAAGGATTCTGTGTATGCTGATCACAATATGCCAATATACATGTCTGAGCACATTGCTAACCTGCTTCCCATCAAGGCATTTCATGACTTTTGTTGTACAAACAGCCGTGTTTATTATCTCTGTCCTGGGAGAAAGCGTCCTGCCTGGTCTTCACACAGGAACCGACTCTGAGCCAAAGCAGTCGGAGCAGACACCAGGCCCCTTCTGTCTCCCACCAACTTCTGGCAGCCATGTTTTCACAACTCAAGATAACAGAGAAGAAGGAGAAGACACGGGGCAGAGAGAAGGTAACAGAGTTTGATAAATGGCACACATGCAAGCAGGAGAGCGAGTGTGTGAGAGATGAAGAGCGAAAGAGACGGAGAGAGGAAGCAACAGAGATGCGGGACAGATGTAGGGAGATTTAGGGGAGTGGGTGGTGAAGGAGCGAGATGAGCAAAAGATACATTGCGAGGTCATCTTAATGTTTATCCACCCACTACAATGATGTGGGTCAATGAGTGTTTCTCAAGAAAGAAAGTGTTGTTTTAGGGTGTTGCAATGATAGCAGGTTCCTTGAGAAAAGCACACATCATTTCTCATATAGTATATTTTTCAAGGAGTATAGGGCCATTTTGCCAAAATACTTTTTTTAAAGAGCGAGAGAGAAACCACTCTAGCAGAGCTTTATCTTCAAAGCAATTTATTTTTAACACAGCACTCCAGTCACTTCATGTTCAGGAACAACCCTGAGCAAGATTACTCACGTCACGCGCTCTCGATGTGTTTAACTGTACGGTAAATGCCGTTGAGGAATCCCCAGGCGAGCTTTACCTAAAAGGTGAGTAAGTGATGTGCACAAAATGGACTATTAAATCTCTGAGCACTGGCAGCCAAGTTGGGTGGGCTGTGGGACTTAGGCATCACCTCCAGGGCCTGCATTAACTCATAAAGATCACTGTCTCTCCCAAACACACCGAGACTGTGTGTGCAGATTTGTGCATTTTGAAAGCACGATGAATGCTGTGCGTATACATACAGGTTTCGTGAGCTCAGTTTGCTTTAAGTATGTTTCTCTGTTTCTCCCACTCCTGTAATTATGGTCGTTGGTATCAGATGAAACCCCACACAGAGCCGATCTCTGGATGTGCCCTTTGCATAAGCAACATCTCGCTGCTAGATTGATGGAGGACCGGAGGAGAGTTCACACAAATGGAGGAGAATTATAGTGTCGAGTTACCTCCAAGTTCTTTTTCTGTGTCGCTTTCTTACTTTTGTTATCTTGTTTCAGTCTCTCCTTTCCCTTCTTTTTTTCCTCTGTTCATTAATTTTCCCTCGCTCATCACTCATTTCTCTACAGTGGCCCACTCATTTTGCATTTCTATGTAATCTCACGCCTCCAAATATCTGTTTTACTGCAAGTAAACGCTCATTTTGTGCACTAAATGTACGGCAAATAAGAGCAGCAGACCACCAAGACTCCACTGTAGCAGATAAGCAATGACAGGACACTATTTATCTGAGTGATGTATGACTGTCTGCAGAGTAACACTGTCAATCCATGAACAGTGGCAGCCCTTCATTAATGCTTTGTGTGTGTCTGTAAGCACTTAGCATCAACAAAACTCGTTCCCGTGAGGGACGATGTTGCAATCTGAAGGCACTGTTTCATTCAAAGGGTCACATGGAAAAATACACCCGTTCTAACCTGGCTACGCACCCGTGCAGACACGCGCAAATGGACACACGCGCTGACGAAGACAGACGCATGCAGCCACATGCGCACAGATGTCGACAGGCAACTTTATTTATATCAATGCTCCAATAAATCTACCTGCTCATCTGTCTATTTTCTCTGGCTTTGGCTGCTCTGCTCTGAACGCCAGCGCAGGTTTAATGCAGGAGGACGAGAGGGCAGAGCAGTGTGTAGGGGACAGGAGGAGAGACGAGCGCCCCATGGCATTTTCTTCCTCTTGGCTTACCTTTCCATTTCTTAAACGCAACTTCTGGCGCGAGTTTTTTGCACCACCAAATTCCTGGAAAATATGAACTTGTGTCAACTTGTACAGCTCAAACTAATACAGGCCCACTTTTCTTTCTTTCTTTTTTTGGCCTCCTTGTCATCTAATTTCTACAGAATAAATGCCCCCAAATGATATATACCTCCTCTTTATGAGTACCACAGAGAATCCTACACAAAGGGTCAGGTTTAGTGAATCACTGAGGTTTAAACCTAACTTGAACTCATGCTGATGTAAAAACAGAGCTCGTAAAAGTCTGATAAACAAGGTGACAGACACCCAAAGCAGTGACATTAGTGAGTATAAATCCCAGGTTTGTGCTGCTCCTCACAAAATCTAGTGTTCAGAGTGATAGACTGGGTCCAAATAACACACTTACATCACTGTAGAAGTAAAACATCAGTGAAATCTATTTTGTTGTGTGGAAATACCGAAACTAAAAAGTATCATCATAGTTTAAATAACAATTTGTCCAACTACATACAAAGTAACTTAATTATCAAAAGGAATGATAATGTATCTGGTTTTGAACGGTGTCTTCGATGTCAGTCACGAGCCACTTGAATCTCTTTAGGCATTTATGTTTAATGAAGCTGCAGTGTTAACATCCAAGTATGCAACCATTTCTCCTGAATACAAAGACGAGGAGCAGATGGAAATAAAAAGCCATATCGGACAAAACTCATTTAAATAAATGACCAATGAACGAAGAAGCTTTGCTGGTTAAAGACGGGCTGAATTATGTTACAGTGACATCGCTGAAATGTTTTTAAAGATTTGCGTTCCCACCAAACCTGATTGGAAAGTGTTAAAAAGCTGAAGAAGGGGGAAATTCTCAAAACACACCACTAGTGATAAGATGCAGCCTCTTCATCACTGCCGTGCTCTGGCTCCGTTCACACAAAAACACTAAGGACTACTGTGACAGCTGTTATCATGACCTTAAGTGGTTAACATCAGCTACAAAATGGACTTGCAGAATAACCATCGGTTAAGTTATAAAAGTCTGTCACACAGCAGACGATAAAAGTGACGAGGAAGCATCCAGATGTGAGCCACGGTGCACCGCTAAAACCAGCTGACTCTAAATTATAAATGCGTACCTACATGAAACCTCGCGCAAACACAAAAACCTGAACAGAACAAACTGAAGCAATGTTGTGTTATAGTTCAGTATACTTGCTGTGCACTGCCAGATAATGCAAACGTGTAAATTAGATGATACAATAAGTTTATGGGTATTTCTGCTGAAGAGGAACAAAAAAAGACCTCGTCTGTGTCGCTCAGAGACAGACTGTCCAGGAGTGGTGTGCTTTCAGTAAGCAGCATACTGCAGTTTAACGACAGCAACAAGATATATACACTGAAGGATATGGTGATAACTGGCCAACCTACACAAACACAATAATGCACACCTTCTCTCACACACACGCACGCACACGCACACAGGCACTTACAGTATCAAATAAAAGCTAACATCCATAGTGCATTATTATTATTATTATTAGCCCTGTATATCATAATATATAAACAAAATGCATCATATACATTTTTTTGATAACAAAAAAATATCATGAAAAAAAAAAGGTTTCTATTTTGGTTCAGGAGAAACAGCCGACTGCAGGTTTGATTGCCAAGCTGATGAGGACGTCCGTGGCAGCTGCTGCATCCAAAGTGCTTCTGAGAGACAGACGGAAGCAAGTAGTCATCATATCTTTATATAAATAAGAGTCTCTGCTGGCAAGCCAAGTCCGCACCTGCAAAGCATGGTGTTAACAGCATCTTTGCAACTATAACAACGGTTTACAGTTTCCCTTTTTTACATTTTTCATGTAGTAGCAGAACAACAGGTCAAGACCAGCATCGTTTTGTTTTCTCACTATGTTGATTCGCTGCAGTTACAATAACTGAGACACAGTTTTTGGTAAATGCAAACTCAAGAATATGATTACACTTGTTAAGACGGAATATATATGAAAGATGGGTGTAGCCACCAAAACCATCCCCATTGGCATGTTCATATGGGGGTGATTTGCCACGTCCTGCTTTACTGTCAGTTTTACCTGAAATGAGCCCATCGTTTACAAACTGATTGAAGAAGACTTGAAAACAGCAACCGAGGCTATAAAGTCATTACGTATTGGGGAGTTGCTCCCTGCTGGGTTTTGGAATTAAGCAGGTTTAAGGCACTTTTGCATTTACTTCACTCTTTAGGTCCGGAGGCTACGTCCATCTTTTATGTCAAGTCTATGAGCTTTACACCGTTAGATAACAGTACGTCTATGAGCACTGGAATGGAATATGGGCCATAGTGAGGTCCTTAATCTTCTTACTACCCTGCAGAATATCGTGGAATAAAAGCAACGTCTCCTATTAAGCAATGTTGTTGAACTGCAGGTGGAAGGAGGATATGGCATTGTTTCCATTGTTTCCATTGTTTCCATTGTTTCAACTTCTGACTGAGCTTGATAACCATAAACTCGAGATCCTCTGCATCTTTCACGCTATCCAAACTAAAGCAAGAACTTCAACAAGTAACAAAAGTAGTTGTAATTAACAAAGTAATTTGACTACTTTCAACTTTAGTTCGTCAGTGACAGAGACTAAGCTCTTTTCGAACCATGCACTTTTTGCACTGGACGACACAACACCAGTGGAAACGGCATAAGCAGTTCTCCTCAAACACCACCGTCTCCTCCCGGAAGCCTCGCTCGCAGCACAACAAATCACAGCCGCTAATGTCCATGGCCGTGCTGTTGCATATACGCCCCTTTGTTCCCAGCGAACCTGTTTTTCGATTTGCGAGGCAGAAATCCGGAGACTCGTCCGAGTAGATCAGATCCTGCTTGTCCGGAGGTTTGATGTTCTGGCCCACAGGGATCAGGGTTTTCCCGTCATTGCCGCCCATCACCTTCGAGGCGCCGTTGAATCGCTCCAGCAGGCGGTCGCCCACTTCACGGAAATGCGGCATCTTTTTCCAGCACGTGCGCAGCGTGCACGAGCCTGACAGTCCGTGGCATTTGCACTCAGTCCTCATGTAGAGCTTTACTGCCTAAAGGGGGGAAAAGGGAGGTGAAAGAGGGCAGACAGGTGAAAAAAGAGAGGAGAGGGTTTATCAAGCAGAAAGAAGGACAAAAACAGTTAACTTGTACCCTGAAGTGAAGCCGAGCTGCTTATGACAAATGACTAATTCGCCTAAGAAGAATTTATTATTGTGTTTTCATGATATATGACAGACAAAGGCCCTGGATCACACACACACACACACACACACACAGACACACACACACACACACACACACACACTGATAGATAGGTAAGATAAAAGCAGACGCTATTCAGAAGGAATTTAACTCCCCAGCCCCCCTCTCCCTCCACGTTGCCTCTGGCCTTCCTACATCTAACAAGCCTTGACAACAGATCATTCACTTATAATGCACATAATCACACCCTCACACACACACACACACACACACACACACACACACACACACACACACACACACACACATGTGTATAAAAGTAGACATGCATTCATGCACATAAACAGACATTTGGGCGCATCGCAGCACGCTTATTTCTCAACCTCTGGGAATTTGTGTGCAAGTTTCTTCCTATGTTCAAACAGTTTGTTCACTAATGCTACAATTGGACTGCATCCCAAAAACCCTCCTCTCTTCCTCTCTACCTGCCGCTGACCCCAACTAAAGTGAACTTTATAATTCGGTGTTGCTTGTGCATCTTTTAACAATTCTGCAACGAACTCAAACAGCGACAACGCCGCACAAGGAAATGTGATCCTGAAGATTTGCCAGCGTTCTTCTTATAAACAAACACCAAACTAAACTTGCTCCTTCATCTTCCAGTAGCGTCATGGTGGTAATTCACAACACAGAGGAACTTTTAACTTCTACAGTGGCAGTAGAAAGGCTGCCTCCGAGGCTCAAAAACAAAGCGCCGGGCACGTTCTTGTTTTTTTTGTTTCAGAAACCCGATTCTTGTTAGAATATCAGCTTACGGCACGACACAAATATGGCTGGAGGCCGCGGCTTTCTCTTTTCGCATGTTAGTGGAATGGAAAGAAGCATTCCAATGGACAACCGACACCTTTGTCGAACTTTATCAGCAGGTGAAACATGCATTCTTACTACATTTGAACAGGATACAGAAACTTTGTGAAACTGCTTACCAGTCTGCCAGCTTCGTTATTGTGCAGGTCGACGAGCGTCCTGATGTCACTCTTGCCTTTCCTCCTCTTGGCATCCATAAACTGCTTTGACTTTTCATAACCAAACTCCACATCATCTCCACAGCCCCCCCACTCCCACTTGACCCCGTCTCCAGAGGAGGACGGCTTCGGAGGCGGTCTGTTCCTGGTGGCCTCACAGCCGCACTGCAGGAGGTCTCCCATACTGCAGGCCTGCGTCACAGAGTGGGTCACACCGGCGGCTGTGATGGCATAAACAAAAGCTGTCTCCCGGATATCTACAGGAACAGGTACAAGCAAAAGAGGGGGTTCGGTTACTGAGTCTCCATGCAGCATTATAAAAGTGCTCACAAAGAGTAATTCCACAGATATCTGATGACTTTTACCAAAGTTTGAAGGAATTCAAAGTAATGACAACTTATACAGCCCCACTGCAAACATGTAAAATACAGGATTGTATAAATATACGCCATACACATTTTCTATTCTAAATCTTCTGGATGTGAGTTTTAGATTTAATACAGGCGACATCGATGTCCTTATAGAACCTTGGCATCAAGCATTACAGCTCCTGCCTGATCATTTTCTACTGCAATGGGACAGTTCTCCTCATCTCCAGTCCCCCTTTCGCGAGATCTTCCCCAGGGGACAATTCTCTGTGCCGTTTCGATCTCATACACACTACACTGCCAAAAGTATTCTCTCGTCTGCCTTCACACGCATATGAAGCTGAGCAACATCACATTCTTAATCCACAGGGTTTAATGTGATGTCGGCCCACCCTTTGCAGCTATAACAGCGTCAACTTTTCTGGGAAGGCTTTCCACAATTTAGGAGTGTGTTAATGGGAATTTTTGACCGTCCTTCCAGAAATGCATTCATGTCTTTATGGACTTTGTGCACTGGTGTTCCCACAAAGTTGGGAACACCAAACACCCCCCCACCAAACACAGTGCAGTCAGACAAGTACTGTTCTCCTGGCAATCACCAAACCCACACTCTGCCAGATGCTGATTTGTCACTCCAGAGAACATGTTTCTGCTTCTCTGGAGTCCAGTGGTGGCGTGCTTTCCACCACAGCATATGACGCTTTGCATTGTAAGGTTTGGATGAAGCTTGTGAGCCCGTTCCACGAAGCTTCACCGTTCTCGAGTTAATCTGAAGGCCACGCGAAGTTTGGAGGTCTGTAGCGACTGACTCTGCTGAAAGTTGGTGACCTCTGAATACAGACGGCAGTAAGTGTTCATATATGGGTGATGCTCCGTAAATACAGAGCTGATTTTGCTGATGGGTCGCAACAAAATCTCAAATCTTATGTCTCTCATGTAAAATGCTGGATGTCATAAAACTTCATCTGGCTCCACAAACCTGACTGGAAACACTTGGTGTCCAACTTCTTTGATTCTGATTGTTGCTCAAACCTCAGCTGACAGACTTGCAACAACTGAGACTTTAAAAGCCTTACATACATGTAAAATATGTGCATGAAGCTCTTCTGGTGGGATGAGTTTAGTTTTTACGTCCAACTGTCCAAAGTTGGGATTCACAACATTTGGACACATATTTTTCATTAAGTGGTCAGTATCGCTCCACAGTCAGCTGCAGGACAATAAAACAACAAGCATCCCTCCACATCTGTCTCTGCATCCCATCAGTCGATATCTCAGCCCCACGGAACAGGATAAGAGCGCTTCTCTCTCAGTCCTGCTCGATTACGACAACTGAAGCGTCGCTGGCTTTGTGGTGCTGAGGACGGCTATTTCTCTCTCAGGCCAACATAACCGTACACACAAGCTCTCACACGCCACAGCTGCTGGTTTATTTCGAGTGCATGGCTTAACGCTGCTGGTTAAAGCCGTGCTCAACTACAACTGCAAATCGATCGTCTGTCTCCCCGCGGGTGCTTCAGCATTTCTGCCACCCACAGATCAGCGTGTCTTTATCCGGGGTTCGAGCAGCTATTGTCCATCACCTGACAGAAAAAGAGCAGCTATAAAAAATTGCTGAGAGCTAATGCACGTGAACACTGCTCTTACTCTTACTTTAAATTGAACGTTTGTTGCAGAACAAACTGGAATAAAAAAGATTTGTGTGTTTGCCCTTTTTTTTTATGGCGAGCAATAACAACACACTGATGCTGCTACCATGTGCTGTGCAGCCAAAGCCCATACAGGGCTTGAATGATTGGCCTTCTGAATGTCGATCTTCAGGATAGAAGAACAAAACCAAACATTTACAGTTTAACACGTTAGCAAGTAATATTATCATAAGTTAATAACGACACGCGTGTGTATGTGATATTTACTATTTTAGCATGTTAACAAATGCTAGCTGATGGGGACTAAACCACAACTGAGCACCTGCTGCTTGAGTAAAGAGGTTTATTTAGACCTCACGAGCTGCATCGCCAAAAACAACAGCGTTGCCCTCTGACCTGAACATAAGTATAAGAAGCACAAGAATTATAAGAAACTTTCTTCAGGTTTAGAATAAGACAGACAAAAGATACTGCTGTACTGTTGCGTGAAAACATCAAAGCTTCCACTCTGTGCAGTCGTGCATCAGTAAGTTGTGGAACCACATTAGTCTCTTTAAAGTGTTTGCAGACATTTGTTTATGCACAGCTCTCTGAAGGATTTCATCACAACATTTCCATCAGGTCGAGGTCCCGAGTACCAGTATGCCCAGTGTGCCCAGTGCCTGAGCACCTTGCAAATACTGAGTATGAGTTTTTTGGCAGATGTGGTGCTGTGCATTATCTGGCGAAGTCTTGTCGTTTGTTCAGATGCAGTTTTGCAATCCTGCACCGTGCTGCCATGTTCATTTTAGAGAGAAGACGCTTTCTTCTGACTATCCTCCCATGCAAGCCATACTTTTTCATTTTTCCTAAGAGTGCTTTCATGAACTTTAACATTAAACATGCTAAATAAAGCCTGTAGAACCTCTCAGCTGTAGCTCTTGGTTTTCTGCAGTTCTGTGACAGACTGTGACGTTGTTGGGACACACACGAATGCTCCAGATTTACAGAGGTGGCCACACTTGCTGATCATCAAGAGTTAATCAAATTGACATTTAATTAGAAGCACCTGGCTGTACTTACCTTCTCAATTCTTATGGAGGCAGTAAGGTGTTCTTAGTTTATCACAGGACTGCACACGTGTGTGTGAGGTCGTTAAGTGTGCAGGGATAAAAAAATATGATAACAATTTATAGGAAGATGTGTTTTAAATAGTGTAAGGCCTGCTGAGGATAAACTAAACGAAAAAACATCTAAAAATAACCTCTGAAGAGAATAAAACACAACAGTTTCACAGGTTTGAGGGAAAAATCTTATTTTAACCACTGTGTGCTGAGTTTACATGAAGCAAAAGCATTTTTATTTCTAGGAGCTGGAAGGCAGCGGCTGTGCAGTCACCACTATCAACACTGCCAGCTCTATATCGCATGATTCACTGAATGGGATTCATTAGGAATGGTAACACACACACACACACACTCTGGTACAAATGCTGCATGTCCCGTCTCACATATCTAATCCTCAGATTTACTGAGCTGGTTCCAACATTTTACACAGCAGCTCTTCACGACACAGAAGACGAGCAGACTATTGTGAAGTGTTAAATGCTTCAAACTGCATAAAACAATATTTTTCACACACAAACTTTTACGAGTGTGCCTGCACCGGAGACATCTCTGGGTGTCTTACAGCTGGTATTGATATCAAGGCTCGCTGGGGTGAGCAGGTTTTGTCGCACGCCACCCAGTCTGTTTGTGTGTGTGTGTGTGTGTGTGTGTGTGTCACAACTTAAGCAGACCACACCTTTTTGTTCCTACCATTCGGCAGAAGGTTATAACTGCAAACGTACTCAAATTAAAATGTGTCATCTCCAAAGCATCCCTCCAACTATTTAGAAACACATGTGTGAAACAGCAGCACTTAAATCATTAGTACAATATGGTGATAGCAACACGTGCTGTGTCCAAACAAGCCGAGAGGCCATCCAGATGTCACCAACTGTGCTTGCAAAGCACGACGCTGAGCAGAGGAAATCTCCACGGCAAAAACTGAACATGAAAAGTGTTGTTTGACATGTTTTTCACACATTTCAGTTTTGAGGGCATCAACTAGCACAAGGCAAAAATATCCTCTCTGTAAAAATGGGCCGACAGCATACACGA
Organism: Haplochromis burtoni; assembly: GCF_018398535.1. NCBI lineage: Eukaryota > Metazoa > Chordata > Actinopteri > Cichliformes > Cichlidae > Haplochromis > Haplochromis burtoni. Next base: position 1,369,169 of record NW_024582435.1, read on the forward strand.
GGGGGGAAAGCAGAAGGCTTAAAGAAGAGGGAGAAAACGAAGGGAGAGGAGGAAAGAAGCTATCAAAAATTTGATGATTTGAGGCACCCTGTTTCACATTTTCCTCGCAGACATGAATTCCAAACAAATTCCCTGCCACGCTGGGTGTCTGGGCCTGTCTACGTCTGCTTCGATTTCAAAAAAGTCCTTCTGCAGGATCTACAACATATTATTTTAATCGCTTTTTCATCTTTTAGAGGTCATCATCTAAACGTGATCAGGGACGTCAAGCAAAGCTTAAAAAGGATTACAGCGCAGAGGATCCATGCTATAGGAAAACGTTTGTTTAGGTGAACTGTGGTCATATCGAGTGAGTTTCAAAATGTAAGATCAAAACTTGCTCATAAAAGAAAATCTCTGTCAGAATTTACCCATGAAGTGATTCATACTTTTTAAAAACAAGGAACACCCAGATGGGACAGTTTGAGGAGAGGTGGGGAACTCCTGATATAATCACATATGGTGTGTGGAAATTAACAGTATCTATAAATCCAAACACATATCAGAAGAGACGGGTTGTATGTTGGGGCTGGACTTCAGCAGTTCTCACTCTCACAGGAGGTCAGAAGGCTACATGCTCGTTTCAGGCCCCTCTTCTGTGGAACCAGATCCCATCCTGGACCCAGGAGACAGACACTATCTCTACTTTTAAGGCTTCAAACGTTCCTTTTTGCTAAAGCATATAGTTAGAGCTGGACCAGGGGACCCTGAATCCTCCCTTAGCTACACTGCGATAGGTGTAGGCTGCTGGGGGATTCCCATGAGGCACTGGGTGTTTCTTCTTCACTCACCTCTCTGCATTGAATCATTAGTCATTATTAATCTCTGGCTCTCTTCCACAGCTTAATATCCACGTCCATGCACACAGTGTCAGTTTAAAGGCTCATTAATGTTAAAAACACTGACAGGAAAATAAAACATCCTGAAACCCGTGTGTCAATCAATCAGCACAGAATCTGAATCATATCTGTGAGTCAGCCTGAGAGCATCATTAGTGAGAAGGTCTCAACGTTTCTGACATGATTGACGCTCGGCTTAATTAACGTGAAGCCCCAAAGCAAGAGGCCTTGGTTCGTAACACAGGACAGAATTTCACACACAACTTTGCACACACAATTTGGAATATCTCCTATGTGATTACCAGCATCACTGTTTGGGGGCTGGCTCGCACTGGGAGCCATGCTGGCTCCATGGTCTGTATGTTTTCGAACACAGAGAGGATAATAAAGACTGATGTCAAGAAAGCAGAAGTCTTTGTTTGGGAGATAAGTGTATGTAAGATGTTTATGGCCCAAGAAGAAAACAATCCGATGCACATGCAAAATGAGCCACTGGGACACATCCACACTGTCAACTATCACGTGCTCAAATTTGGCAACGACTCTCATTTTAACACATTTTACCAGTCCTACCATTGCTCAGTGCTGCTCCAGAATCCCTTTTTTCCCACAGACAGTGTTTGTTGTGCTTCCTTTGTCTGTATTCTGTACAAACCCTGTGAAGCTGAGCGTTAGCAGCAGTCCACAGCATGCAGCTCATGTCCATACTGTGGGGAAATGCAGAGCGATTCCCCACAATTACAGGAGCCGATACCTCACAATTTCTATAAAAATAACTCAAACTAAATCCAGTTTAATCTCCAAGCCTTAAAATGGGCAAAGATCTAGACACAACTTGTGAACCAGTCTGTGGTACTTTCCCAGTTTGTTTGTTTTTGGCAGGGTTTATCTCATGCACCCACAAGTTTCTCAAAGCCCACGTCAAGAACTGCTGACGATGCCAGGACACAATTTCTTTCCGTCTTTTTTAAGACAACGTGCCTCTTGTTGTGTTAAAAGATGGTTTTTGTACCCAAGCAGCAAACAAACATTTACATTTAACGTACGCAGGGAGGTGAGGTAGTAAATGTTGTGTTCACTTGTCTTCCAAACCAGAAAACAGGCCCGTCTTCTAGTCCTGTCTAAATTTAGACACTAAAAGCCTTCTGGTTAGGTTTTGCAACAGGTGTTCTGAGTTAAAATTCAGCGTTTCACAGCATTAACAGCATGCTGCAAGGCAACCTTTTCCCATCTGCAAAAAGCTTTTCCTTCACAGGGACCTGGGACCCCGCAGAGCACATCTGCCTGTGATCGTATGATGCCGATTTCCCATGTTGACTGACTTGTAATGAAATTAATCAGAGCGCCCTGCACGTGATACAAAAAAGGTGGCCAATTTGTTAAAATATACAGTTCTTGACCGAGCTTCAGTCTGTGATGAGACGGGAGTGAGGACACGTTGGCCCTTGTGTCAACGTGTTCACTCATTCAGACGTCTCGCACTAAAGCTTTGAAATGGCAGTGTTTCAGTTGTGTTGTGAAATCAGCTAAAACCCCTGTTATATAAACACACACACACACTAAGTTTTCACCTTCAGTGTTTCTCTTCCATCTGCTGTCTTGACGCAAATCAAAAACTAAACATTTGCACCATGGATCCTTGTATATGCGTTTTCTTTCCATACACCGAGACGTACTGAGTAATAGTTTTCATCATTATATGCACACACACACACACACACACACGTGCTGCACAGTTATTAATACAAAATAATTCAAAGCTCTTATTCCACCGACTGCAGCTACAGTCGTTCCTTGTTTCCTCAGAGAGTCGTGTTGACGTACAGCAGCGATGCAGCTCAAGATAAATCCTTTTCACAAACACAGCAAGAAATACACAAATGCCATCACTCAGGTCTTTAAACTGCTCTTAGGCTGTTTGCTAAACAGGATTCGAAGCCTGTTTAACTCAGTCAGTAAAACACCTTTCCAATGTACACGTGAAAAAGCACACAGATGGATGAAACGTGATTGGTAAGAATCATTAGGATTGGGAGAAAACTCACAGTACTGAACAGTGCCCAGCGAGTCGGCTGCTGGAGTAACCGTAGGTAAAACAAAAATAGCAAAAATAAGCGAATAAAGCAAATAGAAACACGATGCCTGCGGTGAATCGATGAGTTGGCTGCCACAAACACAGCAGCAGAGAGTGACACAAAATGAGACGAGCAATCAAAGGAGTCGAGGCAGCTTCCCTTTTCAAACCTACGCACGGCGTAGCTGTGCTGCTGCTGCACGTGACCTGACAGAAATCGTGCAAAACGCAGCCTTCGTTTTTCTGCAAATACAAACTGTCATGAAAGTGTCTCTGTAAGAGTGTGTTGTTGCAGAACTGTAGAGGTCAATGAGGTTAAGCAAACCACTTACAGCCAGAGAACATTAAATATGAAGGCACTTTTATTTTGACATGTAGTGCTACTAGTCTATGATAAACAGCCATTAAGAGCAGATGCAGGTAATTGTGGACAAAGGCTTTAAAGCAGCGGAGCACTTTGGCCTCCCTTATAGACAGCCAGGAATTCATGATTAATTGCTAGTCTGTCTCCTACCGGTAGATTCTTGCCCTTTTCCCTCTTCTCTCCCTTCCTCTCTCCTTCTCTCTTTTTCTCCTTTCTTTCTCTGTCCAACAAGACTGGTGTCATAAATTCATATAGGAGACAAAAACAGTCTTTGGTCCACCTTCATTACAGAAAAATGGCTTTTCTGATGTCACACTGTTATTGAGCTGTAGAGCTTAACAAGAGAAGGCATTGAGAGCATTATTGCATCTATAATTATAAGTTATTAAAGTTAAAAGAAACATAAACTTCTCCATAAACTTCAGTTTCGCAGGTCTTCTGTGTTGATTGTAGGGGTGAGTAAACATATCTGACACATCTAACGGGTATTTGAAATCTCTCAGCCGCGTAATATGTTAGTTATTTTGATTTTGTCTCAGCTGAAAGGAGCAAAAATGCCTCCTGATGCAAAAACTTATTGTGTTTACCTTCATTTAGATGGGACGCACTTCTTACTGTCAGGCCACATGAAATCAGAAGTGCTCCAAAAGGGAAACTTATTGGATTTTAATGGCAATCGTGCAGTTCTAGTATGTTACTATCTAGAATTATGACACATCAGAGCCAAACTTCATTTTGCACATCGTCCCCCACTGAGGCAGAAATGAGTTTAATGAAATGTTTGGCACGTTGTGTTTCCTTTGCTGTAAATTAATAATACGTGTGCCTTGTTTGCTAACTAAACACAAAGATAAAGGTCCTCTGTAATGCAAGTCAACGGAGAGACAAGAAACTCTCTATGAATCTAATCAGACAAGAGAAAAAACCAACACAGTAATTGCAGAAGACCCAGCGGTGACCCTGCGTCAGTTATATTACAGACTTCAAAGAGTTGGAGGAAGATGTTAGGAGATCTTAGGAAAGATGTTAAGAGAAAGGGCATTCTTAGCTGATCATTTCAGGCATGCCCAATCTGATGAAGAGGAGAGTCAGTCAAGTGTGAATACGTCTCCTCAGACATACAACAGCTGCCCTTGTTTGTTCGAGTGCCATCAGGCAGGCTTCTGACCTCAACTGATGCAAGGACAGCGGCTATAACCGTAACCCCGCTGAAGACACGACAGCTTCAAATTGAATTTTGGCTTGTAGCGCCAGGTAGACATGAGAATGATTTAAATCTTCTTATTTAACTCGCAGCACTACTTCCAACTATTCCTTCAAGACTGCATGCATTTTACTAAGAAGAGGCAGACGAAGTCACTCACCTTGTTGAAGTATTTTCCCAAAGTATTTGTGGTGGCTGGTGCAGTTCCACCTGCGGTACCTGAACTGGTACTGGCACTCCCGGACGCCCAGCCTGGCTCCTTTGGCCACCTCGTTGATGATCTCGGGCTGAGTCTGGCACAGCTCAGCCTGTTTCCCCGCCAGGCGCTTTGCCTTCCTGCAAATGCTGTTGGGGTCCATGACCAGTGGACTGCCCACCGCCCTGTTTGAACAATGTTAGAGAAGAAGAAGAAGAATGGTTTCTAAGCAGCGTTATGACAACAGAGAGTTCACGCGGCTTATCTTGTCACTCGGGAAACTCTGCAATCATCAGTCGAAGAAGGTTTTTCTTTGGCTCCTCTACCCACCACATCTCAGCCATGCGACAATGTGCTTCTTGAATCAGCATGTGGGAGAAAACAGCATAGTTTCCCAGAGGAATCCTGACTCTGATGTCAGATTGGCAAGTTTAGATTCTGTTATTGGACTGCGCTCGGAGGAACTGTGCGGTCCTCAAAAAGTTGGAAGTCATGTAGTTGGACGGCTTTTTACAGTTGATTTTGATGCTGCTTAAGTTGATTTTGGTAAACCAGACGGCAGTCTTTCTAGATTTCCTAACGATACAGCCTCTCTGTAGATTTTAGAGACGTTAAGAGCTTTGCTGCTTAAACCACACAGAGTCCTCAAAGCAGCGCTCCTTCAGGGAATCTGCACATATTATATTACAGAAAAGAAGAAGAAAAAATGTTTAAATGTGAGGGAAAATAAATCAAGCTCGCTTCATGAAGTTTAAATATTTAAAACATTAATATGTATATACATATTTCTTGCATTTGATGAATACAACTGTGATCGTCCTGAGCAGCTTTGACAGATTAGTGTATATAACACAGATAAATAGTTTATTCTAACTCTTAATGGGAAAGGGGGAATTGGCTCTGCCACGTGGAATCACTGCCAGCATTTGTGGACACTTCAGTGTCACTACAGGGAAAGTGACTTCATGAGAGGACTTTATTTCCACTCTTTGCTTTTCTCATCTCTGCCTGCTGCCAGTTTATCCTATGTAGAACACCTACTCCATGTCTGCTCTGCATCTTTTCATGCTTTTTGTCCCTGGATGCCAGCAGATGTGATTCATAAGTTGAGGTTTTACAATTAAATAGGGAGGGAAGGAGAAAGCGAGGGCGAGGAAAAGGCCAACCCATAGTTTTCATTCAGCCTCGTTCCTGTTAATAGCGCCTCCTGATATCATTCTTCTGCCTTGAGAGTTTGCTTTAAGAAGCAGAACAAACACGCTCGCCAATTCTCTCCGCTGGCGGTCTGATACCCAGCACAGGCTCCTGCGGTCGTTCCTGCGTGTTTTTGTCTATTTTTAGACTGATATAATAATTTAGATGGCAGGCCAACATGTCAGCGGACGACAGAATTAAAAGTATCTTTCACACATAAGAAAGTTCGTGTTAGCCTCTTTGCTGAAAGAGGCGATTGTGGCTCAAGAGTTGGGAGTTCGCCTTGTAATCGGAAGGTTGCCGGTTCGAGCCCCGGCTCGGATAGTCTCGGTCGTTGTGTCCTTGGGCAAGACACTTCACCCGTTGCCTACTGGTGGTGGTCAGAGGGCCCGGTGGCGCCAGTGTCCGGCAGCCTCGCCTCTGTCAGTGCGCCCCAGGGTGGCTGTGGCTGCAATGTAGCTGCCATCACCAGTGTGTGGATGATGACTGGATGTGTAAAGCGCTTTGGGGTCCTTTGGGACTAGTAAGGCACTATACAAACACAGGCCATTTACCCTTTAATATGGTACCACCGGGACTTTGTTATGTTACAATAGCAGAAGAACACATTTCTAAAGCACCTAATCCCGAATAATCATCCATTATACAGAGAGCACAATGGGAAAAAGCCGAATGTCATGTTATATGATGAAAGTGCACTGGCATCTCCACACACAACTGTGGGACACCCACTCTTCCATTTCTTCTGTGTGTTGAAAACACTGCTATGGAAACAATGCTGTATTTTCATTACAGGTGTTCTGTGTAAACAGTGTAGCTGTGAGGCTACAATGAGTGTTTGTGTGGTGATCCCACAGATAATTGAAACATACAGACAGTGTGTAGGTGTTAATTACCAGGTACAGGTAAAATACTTAGCAACATACACTCCCTCCCAAAAACCACTTATTATCTACCCACTGCCACCGGGGAGCATGTGTGAGAGAGCGAGGAAGAGATAAATGTCACATTTTTGTCTATGCATGCAGGTGTACGTCTTTGCAGTCTGTCTGGGCTGTGAGAAAGGCAAGACGCTCGTTGGTGCGTATGTCTGCAGGAGGGCTCATCACGTGCACGCGGCCCGCTCTGTCAGCAGCTCGCAAAAACCAGGGTGGCTTTTATAATAGCAGACCCGTAAAACTAGTGAATGCGCTCGAGTTTTATTCCGACTTCTGTCCACGGCATTCGAAAAATCCACAGACAGCTGGAGCCTCACAAACAAATATATAGATAGATATCGGGAGAGAGCCAGAGAGGCTAAAAAGGAAGCTATGAAAGGATAAATTTGGCACCAGGATCCCTTGTTCACTACTACATATTACTCCACCTGACACTACTCCATGCACATGCTGACTTTATGAAATGCATTCATGTTATTTCCTTGTCTCCCTGTTCAAAAGGGCACAACACAGGTTTTTCACTTCACACCTTCTGTGATGCAGAGTTTTGCTCTCGGGATGAACGTAGCATTTAAGACATCAGCGTAACTTTGTGCTGAACTATTTTGCTGGTAATACCTGAAATGAGTAAAGAAAATCAACAGCCTAATTATGCAAGATAATTCATCATTTTATTGGCTGGTTGGGTTTGATTATTGGGGGGTCATAACCCCCCTAACCCTCTGAAAATTACACCCCTGGTTTAAGAAAGCATCTTGTCTTTTGTTCTCTCTTTGTGCTGCTGCTCACAGCGGACCTACACAGATAAGCGGCTTATTCCCACGAGGCAATCTGCTTTGTATTTGTTTTTAAACTTGTACAGTATACATACAGTGAAAAAGCCCCATTATTCCCGGCTGTCGAAGGCGAGCACACTGTCCCATCTGTCCAGTATCATCTCCGCAGGTTGAATCCTGAGTTTTCTTTGATTAACCACGTTTTTTTAAAAACTGAGATCAATGTCACAGAGACCTGGTTATTGCCAGATCTGTTGCAAAAAAAAATCACTTAAATCGAGACTGTCCGACAAAGTGAAGGGGGCCAAAAGATCACAAATAACAGCAAGTAAGTAATGCAAAGTCTAAGCCTTTGGGACTCCAGCGAATCACAGTGAGAGCCAACGTTCACACATGGAGACAACTTGGAACTGTGCTGAAACTTCCCAGGATTACAGTCGAACACGGTGGTGGTTGTGTGATGGTTTGAGGCTCCTTTGCTGCTCCGGGACCTGGACCACATGAATTCTGCTCTCTACCAGAAAATCCTGAAGGAGAATGTCCGACCATCAGTTCATGACATGAAGCTTAAGCGGACTATTGCAGCAAGTCCGAAATGAAGGTTTTCAAAGTGTAGACTTAAATCAGACTTAGTTGACCTTAAACAGGCGCTCGTGCTGGAAAAGCCTCCAATGTGTCTGAATTAAAACTATTCAGTAAAGCAGAGTGGGACAAAGCTCCTCCACAACAGAAAGACTCATCACCAGCACATCACAAACAGCTGGAGATTTTGCTGACAAGGCAAAAGCATTTATTAAGATTAGGAAGCAACTACTGTTTCACACAGAGCAGGTAGGTTTGGACAGGTTCTTTCCCTTAATAAAAACTGTGTTTGCTCTTCTTCTTTTTGCTTAATATAAACATTTATTTAAAGATTCAAAACATGCGACAAATTTGACAAAAAAAGTAGTCAGGAGGCTACATATATGTGTGTGTGTGGCTTTAACACCTGTGAGCTCGGGCTTTGACTCTAAATGGTCCGTTTGACATTTGACATCCATTTATCAAAGAGATACGTCACCATGGGCATCTCAGGCAAACAGCTCTGGCTGTGAACCTTCTGTTTGCCAGGGGCAGCCAATCAGAAGAAATTTGCCTTCGAGAGAGGCTGGCCTTAAATGGGAGCGAACAGCTTTTTATAGAGAGCAAATGAACACTGAGTGGCAGCACGAAAGCCCAGTGTGAGATAAATATGGATTATTTTGACAGCAAAGCTCCCAAACGGAGCTGGACGTGAGAGATAAAGTTCCCCTTTAAGGTTGTGTCACGCAACACAGTGCCGTCTTCAGCTGCATAACAATTGTTATGGTATACCTTAATATAATTATAATAATTAGCTAGCTCTCGACAAGCAGAAGCAAGCCCCGGCATGACCTAAATAGAGTCATTACAAAGTAAACTTAATTAAACTCAGAGCTTTTGCAAGTTTTAACAATTAGGAGCGATATCGACATAAATGGATACATCAAAGCACGATCGTGCAACGCTGGGACACAGTAGGAAGAAATCATGCCTGAATTTTGGCTGCACATCGGTTGGGTAATGTGGGTTCATCAGACTCAGAAGTTTAGACAAAGGGCACGAGGAGAGTGGGAATGATGGAAGTGAGGTGAACTCAGGTGGAAGAGCACATTGCTGCAGATATACCCAAAAATGGGGTGCATTAATTCAATGATGGGATCAACGTGCTGTAAGTGCCCGGCATTCTTGCCCTTGTTTGGAGACTGAAACATTATAGTGTGCATCAGTGTGAGGAAGGGGAGACTCTGGACTCGCTTTACCGTGGATCCAAAAAGTGCGGATTTCAGGTGCAAAAAAAAAAGCAGGAAAAAAATGTTTGTAATGTCACGAAAAATGCTGATGATCCACGCAGGTGCACTTACAGTGCAGACACAGATAAAAGCTTGCATACACGTCCAAGTAGGAACTTCAAAGCCGGGCAAGTAATCAGATCCTCTTCATGCAAAGTGCCACTGTTCTTCAGTCAGTCATTTATGATACAGCTCCTGAGCAGATAACCCAGTGCAAAACACTGAGAGGGAAGTTCAGTCATTGATCGTATCAGCAGCTTTGAGGAAACACTGTCTCGCATGAACAGTTCTTCTTGAAGATAAAGAGCCGGGCACAGGCAGAGGAACGCGGCAGGCGGAGATAAAACAAGGCTGAGAATCACAAGTACTCGAATCAAAGGCACTGATAGGAAAACGATCACTGCTATGACAAATATTCAGCTGCTCCAATCATGAGCTAAACATCTACAGTTTGTCTGCAGTTCGGTCTGCAGATTCTTTCTTTGTACTCTTTATTAAAAAATAGGTGTCAGGCATGATCAAAGGTCTTGGATTGATAGTTTTTCACAATGGCAATAATTATATAATAACCATATTATTTTTAGTTCACAAAGGGATTCAACACTGGCACTCATAGAGACCTCATATCTCATTAAAGATCTCACGCCACCGTGGAGCTGTGGGCCTTTCTCTTTTTTCCACTCCACCCATGAATGAGTGAATTTCATCCCTCCTTAATCCCTCAAGTATGCTGCAGATGAATACAGTCACGACAGGCGCTAGTCTGAGACGCCGGAGCGAACGAGACAAAGGGAAAGGGTCGGCAGGAGTGTGAAAATGGAAACAAGATGCTGGGCTTCGTTAGAAAACAAAAAGGAAACCGTTCACATGTGATGTAAATGTGTGCAAATTCAAACATGCTGTTCCCAAACTAAATTTCAAAACGAGCTCCTGGTTCTCGGCTTCGCTGTTTCTCGGTCCTCTCAGCCTGAACGTGTCGATCGCTTTCAAACACGCTCGATCCTGCTGACACGCTGCCGTGAAACGAGCCTGAAACGGTGACATTTGCTGCCATAAAAAGTTTCAGCACTCATAATGGAAGCAAAGGCAATTAAATGTGACCAGCAGGAAACCAACAACGCCGCGCTAATGTCACGAGAAAAACATTATTCTGGTTTAACAACCGTGGCACACCCAGTGACAATTAACAGATACATTTCTGAGTCAAAATATGGACATATTCACATGACTGCATGAAAGAGCTCAACAGCACTCGTGGAAGATGGAAGGCAGATCCTGTTTGTGTGTCGCAGGCGTGATGACACATAAAATAAAGCTTTAGAGCAACTAAACTGTCTCTTTCCTTTTAAGAATAACGTGCACCACCAAGCTGTGGTTGCCATAGTGACATCTGTCTATAAACGAAGCCAATGTGTGAAGATGTTTCTGCCATTTCAGATTCAGATTTTTAGATCAGATCAGTTATTCACGTCTCAAAGTTTAAGATGAGAGAAACAGCCTCGGCACATACTTTTACCATTTGATTGAAATGCAGGCAGCAGATTAAACGTCTGTAAAAGGTTTTGAAGGGTTTGCACGAGCGGTTTTTAAGAACAGGCTGACGGGAATCGAACCCGTGTTCTTATCCGACACCTAAATGTGAAAGGCATCAAAGTAAATAACAGCGCCTGCTAACATCAGCACGGTATTAGTTGGTATCACTCCTGCACATGTGGCTTTGTGTGCAGGTATCACCTGATTAAATCATCATAGTTGCGCAGATCACACACAAGAATGTTCGCAGATAAAATAGTCCACATTCAGACGGGGTATTGTCATTTCCCGGACTGTTACCCAGGAAACCTGCGTCTGTGTCCCATCTTGGACTACTAGTCTTACTCTTTTCTTTTTGAGTTTTTATTTAGATGTTTGTTTAGGCACTAAAAGTGCTCAGCTTGGTTAATTGTGTCGGACGAATCTGTCTGTGAAGGTAGTCTTTCTTCATTTTTGTCTTTGGAGGTGTTGTTTGCCTGATTTGAGCATTAACCAAGGAAGCGATGGCGCCTAATGAGTTCTTCATCTTCAAAGGTATTCTACCTGTTTTTTAAGGAGGTCCTAACATGTGCCACCGAGGCTTAATTCGCTCCTCTTCCTCGATTCTTGGATATTTAGACATTTCTTAGACAGTCGTTCTCCTCTGCTCTGCATTCTTCTGACATTATAATATACTGCTGGCCTGAATGTCTACAAAAATATATGCTGAAACACACTAACACACACATAAACAATTTGATGTCAGTTCTCTGTTGCACATAAAGCCAAACCCACATCGTCATTTAATGTTTATCTTGCCCCATCTGCCTGGTGCTGATTACACGTTTAGCTTTCAGCCCAGGACAAGATAAGATCTGTTACAATGAAACTCTCTCGTGCTGATGATGGCAGTGCTCACTATACATTTTGTGCGAGTGTGTGTTTGTTTGCGTGCATATGAGCGCGTATACATATATATATAGTCACCATAATGTGTGACTGAATAAGTGTGTCTGTATATCTTGGAGTGCATGCAGCGCTGACACACACACATGCAGTATGCGTGTGTGTGTGCACCTGTGGCACGCTCTGCGCAGGCCGTCCGCTGATTCAGGACTGTGGCACACAACAAAGCTGGCCCTGCTCAGCACTGCAGTCAAAACTAGCATAAGAGAGCAAAGACATTCCTGACTGGTGTCTGAGTCTCTGAGCTTTGCTCTCTGCTCTCAGGCCAAATGATTAGAGCGCTTTAATCAGCAGAGGCACTGAAAGGACAGCTATCTCCCAGCATTTCATCTCGCTCACTCTTCGTCTCTCACTGCAGCTCTCGCTTTTCCTTCATCAACAACCTATCTGCGTGATAGGCATTTTCCTTCAAAAGACAAGTACGGCAAAAGACATAAGGAGACAGAGACATTCAGAAGGAGACCGAGAAAGAGAGACGTACGATGGTATGAACAGCATCTTTCAACAGAGAGAATCATTGTCCTGGCAGACAGGAGAGCAATCCACAGGTGTGGTTTCACTGCTCCACAGTTGGCCACACTGTGTGCGTTTCTGTGTATGTGCTGGTGCATATATGCCCACTCATTTATGTGTGTGAGTAAGTGTGTAAGTGAGCTAGAGAGCGAGTGAGAGAAGATGACAGCGTATGTCAGTGGGGATAAAAAGGAAGTAGCTGATTTCTTCGCACTGATTCTCTTCTTCTGCAGTCTTATTTAAAACAAATGTCCCACACTGCCAGCCGAACAGTGACATCAACATCACAGATAACAGCACAGCTCTGTGTCAGGACTCTTTCGCTTACTGATTTGCATTGAGATGAGCAGATTTAGCCCAAATAAAGCGATGAATTCACGGCGACGAAACAGACTGCTGACCCTGTACGGACATTGTTTTTCTCTCTTTCCTTCCACAGCTGGGTACCAGCACAGCTCAGCAAAGGATCAGCACTTTTCTGGCTGGCATTCACTTTGCTGGCTAAATAATAAACACTGTGTTTTGGCCCAACAGCAACACTTGGCCTAAAAAAGGACCTCTGTCTCTTATATTAAAGTCTGGTAAAGGAAAACTGTGATGTGGTGGTAATGAAGATGTATACGCATTATTGTTATTAACCTGCATTAATGGCGTGAGCTGATGTCAAATTACTGTTTAACACATTAGTTATTATAGTAAAAAGAAAAACACCTTGTACTGGATGTAAAATACCAGTAACACTTGAACCCATTCTCTCTTCTCCCTCTTATTTTTGCTCACTTTCACAATCTGTAACAGATACAGTGCAGCCTGTGGATAGACAAGCAGAGACTCTTATGTTTTATTAACAAAGAGAACTCGAGTTAATTCAAACTATCGTCACAGATTACCTCCACAAACCTATTTTTCTACAGTAAGACGGAAAAATGGCAAAGTGGAGGAGCTCTATCTACCAGTCATGCAAGGACATAAACTCACACAGCTTCCATGACACTACATCCCACACTGACCTTGACTGGGCTGTGAATGAACAGTGGGAGGATTCAAGTGGAAAAAAATCACAAAGCTGCACATTCAAACACTACAAAAGTGTGTGTGTGTGAGAGAGAGAGACGGAGAGAGAGAGTTTGATTCCTATTGAAACAGTAAGACAGACCCTCACCAAGAGAAAATATTTTATCAGCTGATCTGCTGTCTGTCTCTCTGTCTGTCTGTCCAACTGTCACACACCTTGTGGAGCTGAGCCTATAGGGATTGTTTTATGATGACATATCCACTGAGCCCAGAGGGCCACCTGACATTCCTCCCTCTGAACTCTCACTCACAGACACACACACACATACCACACACACCATCAACACCACATCCACCAATCTCCCTGTCCTCTCTATCACTGCAGACAATGAAATGCACACACCTCCCTCACCTCCCTGTCTTCTCTTCAGGTTTAGTCTCTCACTCTGGGAGCACCTTAGATTGTTCTTGAGCATTCTTGGATTCGGGTAGTGTGCTGGGAAATGTGCTAATCATTAATCACTTATTAATGTTATGCTACTGCGCATATATATTTATATATGTGTGTGTTCATTTAGATTTAAAATAAATAGGAAAACCGCGATTACGCAGAAATCACACGAAGCTTTGGGTTGACGGGAGACAGACAGCGAAAAACACGTGGTAGTAAATGCAAACTCACCACCACAGTCCGATGATATTGACCGGACAAAGCGAGATAAAGAACAGAGCCAGCTGGATCCGCGAGAGACGAGCCGTCATGTTGAAATCCTCAAAGAGACTCCCCACCAAAGTTTCGAGTGACGATCTCAGCCAGCACCGAGTTATTTCTTAAATACATAGGAAGTCCCTGCTTGCTGTCTGCGGCTGGAGTCGGTGCAGGCGCGCTTACAGACTGTCAAGAAGAGCGCAAAAATTCAACTGCTCGTCGGCCGTGCGCATCTTAATGCGCAACAAAGTTGGTCAAGAGGCTACTGGAGAGATGTCCGCTTTCAAAGGTGTGGTTAACCTCTGCATTGTCGTTTTGCCCCATCTGTCGCAGCACGTTACATGCTTCCAGGGCGGACCGAGGACGAATCCCGAAAACACTCAAGTCTTATCTGACTGCGAAACAGCGCGTGAAAAAGCTCCACTCGTGAGGATCTTCGGCTCTGACTCATTTTACTTAAAAAAAAAAAACTGTCATATCAGAGTCAGAGAGGAAGAGGAGCGCTTACACATGTCTAACAGTTCACGTCTTCAGGCGCGGAGCCCCGCTGGCCCCACTCTGCTCGCCCTCAAATGACGCCCGGATGAAGTTTCGGTAATTCTCGGTGCTCACCGGCTGCAGGTAGAGGCGTCTCTGCCGCGACGGCTGTCAGTGTGGGCTCTTTGGATGATGAAGGCAGCAAAAATGCTCTCCCACCTTAGTGTGACGTCGCTCGGGGCGAAGCGAAATCCTCTGTCACTCAGAAAGGAGAGAGAACGAAACTGCAATTAGTTTTAGGAGGAAACGCGCACGCGCACAGAGGGGGGGGGCTGACACGAGCCCGCAGTGTTTACGGTCACCCGAAATCAGAGCTGAGGGGATCACGGGGTGACGTCAGCACAGGTGCGATGGCACTGCTTTGATGCTTGTGCCAAAAGGTTATACGCGTTAAATTCACACTTTCATATTTAAGAATCGTTTAAAGCAAAGACTTTAAAAACGACACACATGTCGCACGTTGGAAGTTATTTTTAATATTGTGTATATTTGTAGGTACTTGCATGTGTGATCACCTATCTGGCCAAGGGCATATCCATTGAAATTCAACACCGCTGTGCTGCCCTCACACCTGACTTTGTTCCACTGCAGTGATGCAATCAGTCACAAGTTAAACACGGCCTAAATCAACCTGACACGTACCTCTGTCCTTCCACAGACCATAACCCACACTCTCAATGCCACCACGGACGCTACTCAAGGAGCTGCGCGTTGGATTGTAACAATAACCCAAATTCATATTTTACTCATAATGTTACGACCGCAGTCTGCAAACGAGTCTGGCTCAAAGGGGCAAAAATAGTGGAAACTTTACAAGTGCTGTAAAGCTTCGACTACAACACACAACAGAACACATCAGTGCATTTCATTTGCGTTTATATTGCACACCGTCCTTTGTGGAATTTATTCCTCATTTTCCTCAAAATTTCAATCTGACGTGATTTTTTCTTCTAAAAAAGGAATAAAAAAATGAACGTTCAAATTCATCAGAAGTAATTTTATATGCTTTTCCACACAGTCTCAGTGTGCGAACACTGCTGAAAATGTCATCTTAGAGGGACTCATCACCCACATTTGAAGCCGTTTAAACTGCTAAAACTGTGCTGATGTGCAAGTGATGTACAGATGCGGTTTTGCTTTGATATTAAATGTTTTAATTATTACAGGTCCAAATGCAAAAGCCCAGAAACTGCATTTACGCTTTGCTAGAATTTAGTATTCATCTATAAATATGAAAAGCTGCACAAAATCAGAGCCCATCAACACGTTATTAATTAAAAGATCAGATGGATTAACTCACAATAGATAAGTTTCACTGTGACTGTTTTAATATTCTTAATGTTCACACAGCAAACATCTGGAAATGCAGAATGAACATTGCACACATTTGTTCTGCAGCAGTTTTAGTCATGCTCCCTTTCTCTTTGTAGTTATTTAATAATAGTCGGCAATGGAAATAGACATTTAATAACACATTAAGAAATTTGCACTGGCTTCTGTACGATGAAGAAAATTAAACGAGAAAGTTGTCTAGTAAATACAGCTCCAGTTGATTTTTGACTCATATTGATTGGGTTCAGACGCCGTTGCCGGTTCATACTGTAATCCCATCACTGATGGAGAGAGAGAGAGCAGATGAAGATGGATTCCTGAAAACTGTAGATGCCCAAAGTGGGTCAGAAATGTCTCTCGGGTTCCTTCAGCAGTAGACTGTCCTCCCAATAACTTTGGCTGAGATTGTGCCAAAAGCTGTCAGGTGCAATTTAGTGATGGTGAAGATTTTCATGCTTATGGCTTCCAAGTGATGACCTCAAGCTGGTCATTCCCTCTGCCGCTTTATAGTCAGAGTGGGTTATTGATTACGTGCACGATCAGATCAGTGCAACCTGGGTTCAGTTTGCTTCAGCGATGAACCTTTGTGATTCTCCTTTCCAGACAGCGCTGTTATTGTCAGACATGATGCATTGCATCAAAAATTCAGATCTGTGATAACAGCTCTGATATTCTGATAACTCACAGTAAAGCTGCACCAGTATATTTGCAGGCTACTGGTCTACAACAGTCTGTTTCTCCACGGTGGATCAAACCATCGTGTCTGTGAAGCCATTCTGAGGTAACAGGCAGACACTTCAAACTTCTTCTGCTGGGTTGACAGTTCATATGACGTGATAGTGATTTGCAGTGGAAAAAGCAAGTTGGTACAAACAGCAGCGCAGCAAACCAGTGTGAAGAATACCTTAGGGCAATATTAGATTAGCAGGAATTTAGTGTTAATTTGATTCAGCCTTCTTGCACAGCTAATGATGTTTTTCTAACTGTTGAGACAATGTTCAAAACGGACTTTGTTGACTGATCCGTTCAGCTTCTGTCTCACATCCTGGCCTGATGTTATCCGTGTTTTCTGGCATCCACAACTCCTCAGAAGTGATATGTTGGCACCTCTAACTGTTTAAACTTGTTACTTACACAAAGAAAAGAGTTGAATGCATCTAACCAAAGCAACAGTATTTTTTCATTGCTTTATTGTAACTGAAAAGTGTCTGCCGGTGGAGTGACAAACGTATTGCAGAAAGTTTTGTTTATCATTAGCTGAGCTGTAAGGCTTCGTGTCTCCATTGCCTCGTTCCTCTCGGTTGTGGAGCTCACATAACACATAGTCACGCTGAAGCAGATAATTGGCCTCCAGTGGCAGGAACAGAACATGGTGTGATGTTTTAGCAGACAGAGCTGTGCTGCGTGGAGAGTGCTGCATTGATATGCCGGCTGGAACCAACCACAACAAAATTAGAAAGTTATGAAAATTGAGTTATCTCTCAATGATCTATAAATAACTGCAGCATAGTTGCGAGCTTAAGCATGCCAATTGAACTGTGCTTTATACTGGGTGTTATCTCACCCACCTTACACACTCTTTCTGCCCCACTTTCTCTCTCATCTTGCCCCTCGCTCTGCTGGATAAGTGTGTTTTGTTAGGGAGGGCTGATTCTTCATACTTGGCTGAGGCTTTATGGACAATAAAGATCTGATTTCAAAGTCCAGCAGGGTGTTGGGCCTGGGGTCTTGGCTCAGCTTTAGCTGCCTGCTGGGAGGAGACACTGCACAGCCCCCAACCAGATGGCCTTCAGCCCACATACAGTAGATTCATATTGTACATGATGTGTAGCATTGACACGTCTGTCTCTTTTAACCGCTACGGGCTCGGCCAAAGCCCGCTGACCTCCTTGAGGTGACCTCTAGTGACCTTGTTTGAATAATTTGTGGTATTTTGAAGTTCTGTGTTTCACCCCTTACAGATGTGCATATAGAGTTGACATGGAAAACGGGTCATTTCAGCAGAACTACAGTTCAGCGAAACCAATGTTTTAACCTAAAATAGAGTGAAGTCATGTGACTGCCTGCTCAATATTTAATCCGTCCAACAACATGTAAGCTTTGGCAGACACTGGATAACAGGGATTTCTGGTGACTAGGCTACCGATGTTTCTCTTATCTCTGCTTGTTAGTTTTACAGCAAGAGTTCGGCACAAAGACACTTACACAGATGCTCACCAACAGAGTCGACTCTGCTCTCTAGTTTGAGTCGACTCTGCTCTCCGTCTTTCCTCGGGCTGGCATCATCTCAGTAGTTCACTCCCTGTTTCATCTTAATCACATAGCTCAGTATGGAGATATGCGACATGTCCTTCCAGCATGTATTATACATCTGTAGGGACTTAGATCAGTGTTACAATGGAGAACGCCCTGATAGATACAGGAGCTTCACTAAAAGCTGCCAGCAGTGCATTTTTTAGTCATTACATTAAACTTATAACATGAGTTTTGTTGTACAAGATATTTTGCAGTTGGGGAACAACCGAGTGGCAGAGTGGAGGCAGGCATTTACTGGTGACACGATGGGCGTCTGACTCAGCGTCGTAGGCCAAACGTTTTTAGGTGTCCCGATGCTTCCTCTGTTGACCCCAAACTCCAACACTGTGCGTTGTTATTTCACCGCGCATCACACTGATACATATGAACAGCTGGAACAAAACTAATCTAATAGGTCTGATCTTTGAATAGCTGTTCAAAGATCAGACCTATTAGATTAGTTTTGTTCAACAGCCGGCTCTGATTCATCTAAATATTCGTTAAATTTACGTTTCATTTCAACGACTCCCTGGAGATTACATGAGAAACAAACAGCAGTTACAACCGTTGTTGCCATAGTAAACTTTGAGGAAGTTCAAGCTACAACTGTAGTCCAGAATGAAAGTTTCCTCCAGTGTACGGCTCGGATGCCCCCACAGCACTATGAGACTGTACTGAGCAAGTATTATCATGCTTACATGCTAACTGGCTTAAACTTTGCAAACATCGTACTTGCTAAACATCACAGCAGCTTTGCCTGCGTGGGTGTTTGACTCGTCTCTGTGCTGGATGCCTCGTGCACGGACTCGTAGATGTTTGTGACTGGGTTGCTGTGTCGTATTATTGTGTCCTACAAGGATCATCAGAACAGAAACAATGCTAAATGGAAAAGTGTGTGCATCGAGCTGTGTTTTCCCCTGTGGTCTGTCATCAATTGAAGTAAAAGAACATTGGTCTCGATTATGAAGTGTTCCCTCCCACCCGTCTCCACCTAGGACAAGCTAACAGGCCTAACCCCTGCCCTGCCACACCTCTCATGCACATGCTACACACACATTCCCCCTCTGACACTGCTTTCATTTGGGCGTGAAATAGATTCCTACTGTCTGCCAGAATGCACCACCTATCTCTGGATGTGATTCTTTTTTTCCTTCCCCTTTTTCCTTTCTGCGTGCCACACGTGTACCCTTTTGTTTTTCCAGAGAAAAATACCTTGCTCACAAAGCTCGTCCCCAGAAACACATTCCCGGGTGATTATGACCGAAAAATGATTTGAAATCCCACAGGGACTAATATTTTATTTGACAACGAGAATTAGGTCTAAATAAGAAACACATGATGGTCCTAACCTTTTTAAAACAAACCACAGTCATCCCTGGAATCCCCAGGAGAAAGGCATGTTCATGAAATTCCTTCATAACTGGCACACACACACACACACACACACTGAAAGTGTGAGAGAGATTGTAGTATAAAATATTAATACCTCCTGCTGCCACATGATTTTACATGTCCAGGAGCAGAAAGTCTGTTTTCAGAGAGGAAAGAACTGAAGTTATGCAAAATGTTCTTGTTAGAGCAAGTAATGAAAGTAAACCCTGTCTACGATCAGTCAACAAAAGCTGTATAATTTAGCGTTTGCCAAGTGTCAGCTCCGTAACTCTGTCATAATTTGACACACATTATTTGGATCATAACAGTTTGCAGACACTTGGATCTCCCAGCTATCTGGAAGAATCATCTATAAATCTGCAGAACTGATGCTGATGGGTTTGACTTGTGGTTCGAGTAAGCAGGTAACGACCTTTTCTAATCAGACACTAAATCACCTTCAGCCTGCTACTCACAGACATTTCAAAGACGCTAACGAGGCTAAAGCCATCCAGAGCCGGCAGCCTCGGTATGAGCAATCAAAGCAGTTATAGCATTTACAAGTGAAAACAGGGTTGATGTCCTTTTGTCTGGTGAAGTTATACAAATACTGCAGAATGATGCAAGTAATTTAACTGACTTTTGTTTAAATAGAAATTGCTGCACCTGCTTTGGTTTGATGATGACACAATTTTATTCTCTGCTCAGAATAAAACTCGGTTCTATCACAAACTCACTCCACAGGAAGCATCGGGATTCGGTATTTTGCACGTGGGCTGCAGGAATCGAACCACTGACCTTCTGACCAGTAGATGAACACTTGTCCTCCAGATGCCTCCACAGAGTCCTGAGGGAGGAGGACTGCCTCATGATGATGACTTTACTTTGAAAGTCTAAGGAGACTAGATTTTATTTTGGTAGGCTTGTGGCTGAATTAATCCACCTTTAGGAAGCCAGATGTGAGCTTTCGTCATCTGCGGTTCACTATGTTCCTCAGTCGTGCAGGATGACGGCGTTATCCTGCACCTTACCACCCATACAGCGCTGTACACATTCAGACCACCGCACATTGTTATGTCACAGCTGCCCTGAACTAACATTTCATCTTCAGTTTCTGTAGTTTTTAATCCACCGGTTTGCTCAACCTTTTTAATCAGTTATTGTTATTAATTTTTAAACAAGCATCTCACAAAAAGCTGAAGAAAAAGTAAAACACGTTTATTTTTAGACTAAGATTACACTTGTTTAATTGACATTTAGTAGCTTGATTGTTTTCAGACTTCTCAACAATTCCAGGTATAATTAATAAAAATAGACTTTTTATTTTTCCCAAAATACTTTTTTCTTGTTTTTATGGTCTGATAAATTTGTCCAACAGCTAAAGTGATCTTTTTAATCTATTTTTACATCTCAAAGTACTTTAATCCCCAGAAATGGGCCTCTGAATGTATTATAATAAATTCCATGCAGCTGATTATAGATATGAAGAACTACTAAACTTTCCTAATTTGCTGGAGGATAACCATTTGGACTGTGTTCTTTTTAATCCAATAACAGCAGAACTCCGGTAAGACTGGGAGAGAGTATATGCTCTCCAAATGCGTCACATCCATTTGTGAGTAATGATAACATCATTGCTGAACTTTGATTATTAGATTAGATTTGGTCAACACATTGAGGGATTCTATTTCCATACAATGTGCATTTGTGGGTACACGGATGGAGCAGATGAATGTGTGTGGTGGCATGTGGTCCCACTGTGTGAACACGGTTTTAGAAGTTTCCAACACTTTTGGCAGTTTCACTCTGAAGCACAAGGACGTTTCTGTCTCTGAATCTTTAACGCAGTCATTGGTTGTAAGATTGTGGTTTATATGATGAAATGAGTTGGATCACCGGCGTCTCCTCCTCCAGATATTTTGCTGCTGCTGTTGCAAAGACGACCTACAGTTTAGTTTTTTCATCAAGATTTTCATAAGAAATAAAAACTTTTCGAATGTGAATTCAGTCTTTCACTTTTTTACAAAACACGACAAACACAGAGAGTCTCAGTGACTGTTCACTGTGATTCATCAGCATTACTGGCAGAACAGTAACTTTATTATAGCAGATCTTATCTGCTCTGCCCTCCTCACCATTTGAAAGCTCCGGGTCTTCTGGCTCTTTCTTCTTCGTCCAGCTCGTGTCCACAGGGCCTGTGGTATTGCTGCCTGTTTGCAAAGAGATAGAGGGACCAGCCAGATGGGTTTTACTCCCTCTCACACACGCACACACGCACACATACACACACATGCACGCACGCACACACACATACACACACACATGCACGCGCACACACATACACATACACACACACATACACACACACATACACACACACATGCACGCGCACACACATACACATACACACACACATACACACGCACACACACACACTCGCACACACACACAGATTGCCTTGAAGATAGAGACACAAATGATTTTTTGTTCTGCCTTATTAAACCACTCACAAACTTTTTCTTAAGACGCACGTCCTCATGTTGAACTTCAGATCAGATGTCAGAAAAAAAATACACTAACAAGAAAATTAACAACAATTTGTTGCAAATATTATTACAAGTTCAGAAATGCAGAGACTTTCAGTTTAATTCATGCTCTAATTTCAGGCACAGCATATGCTGCTGTGTGACTGAACGAAACTCTCCACACAAACTCAGACTTTGGGGTCAGTTTCTTTGTGCATGGTGCCATCTTGTGGAGACAAGAGTCAGCAGCAGGGTTAATTCGGTCTGTTTGGTCTCACTGTCATCGTTCTGACCCCTCACAGACTCACAGACCGGACAGACAGCGCGCCCCTGATGATGTTTAAAAGTGGTCAAAGCGCAAGTGGAGCTTTTCAGATAAACTGCAAAAATAAATTTCCCTCGTACGGTCCCGGTAATTTTTCTTATAAAGATGATGAAGCCTTATTTCTGTACCATTCTTTAATTCAAGAGGGTTTTGAGTTGGGTTTTTGTGCCCTTGTTGACTTGTTTAAATGTGTTAAGGTTTCTTTAAGCAAACAGTATTGTTAAAGTTCTTCATCATGACTGAGCCAAGTGTCCTCTTTTTTGGAAATCAAACTATGGTCACCCTAGTAAAGGCCACTGTTGTAAAAAACAACCAGGTATCTGAGCCTAATAACACTTTATTTGTTAAATCTCTCAGGGTAAAATAACAGTAATCTTTCCCCAAGATGATCATCAGACAGCTTCCACTGTTTAGCTCTGCATTAGCACGCTACACAGTGCGTGTTATACCTGTGCGTCAGCGAATAGAAACACAACTGTATGAATCGTGCTCCGGGAGAAACTGAACTTATGACGTCATCTTAGACCGACCCACGCATCCTGACCTAAAGCAAACAGCTGACTCTGTTTGCTGGATGATCCAAATCACCTGCAGCAGCCAGAGTCCTCACACCTACACAGACATGTGACCACAGTACTTCTTTGGCTCCCAGCTCGACGCACAATTACTTTTAAAATCCTTCTGTTAGGTCGTAAAGCTCTCAGTGGTTTGGCTTCCAGCACCTCGCTAACTTGCTCAGTGTCTATAGCCCAGTCACACCTCTCCGGTCATCAGCTGTGGACCTCTTAACTGACCCCAGAATTAGATCTGTGTCCTGGGGGCGCTTTCACCCTGGCCCTGAACGCTGCTCTGACCTGAGGTCATAATTGTGTGTGTGTGTGTGTGTGTGTGTGTGTGTGTGTGTGTGTGTGTGTGTGTGTGTGTGTGTGTGTGTGTGTGTGGGACGG
>NW_024582435.1:1392708-1434212 GCF_018398535.1 Haplochromis burtoni
CAGCTGTGGACCTCTTAACTGACCCCAGAATTAGATCTGTGTCCTGGGGGCGCTTTCACCCTGGCCCTGAACGCTGCTCTGACCTGAGGTCATAAGTGTGTGTGTGTGTGTGTGTGTGTGTGTGTGTGTGTGTGTGTGTGTGTGTGTGTGTGTGTGTGTGTGTGTGTGTGTTCCTTTATGCTGACTGTGATAAAATTGCCATAATTTCGAACAATAAGTAACATGTATCAAAGGCTTTGGGCCAAAGTCAGTTATTTTAAGCATTTTCTAAATTAGAAATAATTCAAGATGTCAGAGGAACTAAAAGTCTGAGACCAGAATCTCACATTTTATTCACCCCGTGAATTTAAGTGAATTTGTCATTTTCTTTAAGACTGTGAAGAATTTCAGTCAGTAAGACCTTTTAACGGATCTCAGACTTCAAAAAACGTTTATAGGAAACAACACTAACAAGTGATTCCAAGCAGACACAGAATTGTTGGTCAATTGTTAAATATCAGAATAAAATCTTCTGACAGGTTGGGACGTGTCCACGGGTAGACGGCCAGCCACAGCTCATGAATTTCCCGTGGGAGGACGTCCCCCGCCAGATTTCCACTAACCCGGCGATATGAGTATGTACCGTGCAGTCAGCGTGCAGTACATGGTGTGACCACGGTGTGGCAGCACATGCAAAGACATGGCACCTTACACAACCTCATTACCAAACACTGAAGGGGAGTTCTGTAACATGCAGCAGGAGCAGCCTGTGGTCCTGACTGACGGTATGTAATCAGCAATCAGACAGAAAGCAGGAGGGATTTCGTTTCTGTAACACGTTTCACAGCGGAGTGAGCACATTTTATGACTCTTTGAAAACTTTTAACTTTGCTGTTTTTTCTGCAGTCGCTCTGAGAGTTTGCGCTGATGTTTTTCCCGTCAGTAGATTCGCCCGTCAGGTCAATAATGATTGTGTGTTGAGTGTGGAAGTTGTCATCTGCACTGACAGAGGGGTTTCTTTGGTTTTCTGACTCAGGATCTTTCGGGGGGAAATGAAGTCCTTGATGTGCCTCTTGGCCTCTGTCAGGGCGGCCTCACCTTTTCCTCTAAATTGTGGTTCAGTGCGAAAACGCACAAGTGTGGAGTTTGGCAGCAACACAGCGCGATGTCTCCAAATTACGCGCGGCACAGACGTGAAGCTGATGAGCGAAGCTGCGGTTCCACTACTGAGGAAAAGAGATACTGGACCGAGCTGGGACCGGACTGGAAGACGCACAGCACCTCAAAAGGCACCAGGAGCAGCCCTCTCTCCGTACATCCCATATACCAAACCACAGAGTAAAGCAGCTGCTCTCTTCGATATTCAGTCTCTGTTTGAAGAGGATGTCATCGCTGAACTGTGCTCCAGGCTGGAAGCTTTTCCCCGCAGTGACAGGGCAGAGGGGCTGGCCTCTTTACTTGGAGCATGTGTTGAGTTTGGCCTGGAAGCCCACAGCCCTCCAGTCCTCACACTGATGAATGAGTGCCTGGAGCTGCTCTCCAACAGGGACATCGGGGTGGCACAACTCTGCCGCCTGGGTGAGGTGGTGTGCACCCTGGAAGGCCGCCGGTCACGCGTGCTGACAGAGGTGTTGGACTGTGTGTGCGCTTCTGTGGAGGAGGATGTCGTCTCTCCCAGTGAGGCTGTCATGGTCTACTCCCTGCTGACGCGGTTTTGTGAGCCTGCCAGCCAGCAGCAGACCCGAATCCTGTCTGCTTTGCACACAGACACACGAAGGCTGGTCCACCGGCTGAAAGCCGGTCAAGTCAGTGATATTCTGCAGTCCTTGTTGAAGTTACAGCAGACACAGGTAGACACAGCAGCAGCATCGTCCTTGATTGTCTTTGATTCGTGATGACAAACCAGCTGTCACTTAACCATCCACAAATTTTAATCTCTGTCATTTAGGAACAACAATAATAATAATAATATTTAATGCTTTTACACGAAGTGATGTGAGAACATATAATACTTGTTTCACAGGCTGTTTCCCTGGTGCTGAGGCTGAGTCACAGGGCATCGCGGGTCTTTAAAGCTTTTCGTGATGATGAAATCATGAAGGTACTCACTGCTTTAATGACTCTGGAACAGCATGATGGAGAGCTCGTGGCGGCTATGGAGAAACACTTGCCAGGTGTGTTTTTTATAGTTTTATTATACACTTAAGTCAGTGCGTCTGTGACTGTTCTGATCAGATTTCACTATTTGTGTATTAAAAAATAAAAGACCAGAAAATAAGTTTTCATTCTGTCTCAGGGAGGCTGGAGAAGTGCGATCCAGAGCTGATCGGTGCCATCGTGGAGTATTGTGTGCAGATGAGGTGCCGTTCTGAGCCACTCTTTGAGGCTGTGGCTGAAAACTTTGTACGCCACGCTGAGAACCACACCACCCTTCAGATAGCCAAACAAATTGTTGCGATGGGGAGGCTCAACTACCTGCCACAGGTGAAGGTTTTCTCATATTCTCAGAGTTTATAAACAGATCCTATGTTTTGCATATATATTACAAATCTGCTGTAATGTGTCACTGCTCTGTTCCTCATCAGTGCTCCAGCCAGATGTTTAAGAAGCTGGAGAGCATCTTGTCAGAGAGGTTTTCACAGTTCCAGCCTCGCTCGCTGGTTGACGTGATGCACGCCTGCATCCACCTGGAACGCTTCCCTCTCAACTACATGACCAAAGTATTCAGCCCACACTTTCTACAGAAGCTGCAAGGTACGTGCCGGGCTTTTATTTCAGACTGTGAAAAGCAGGAGGAGAGGAAAAAGTCTGTCACTGTTCATTTTTGGGTGTTCCCATATTTCCTGTCTGAGAGGGATGATGGCTGTTATTTGCTGCTTAAACACTCTGGCTGAGAAACACTCTTCTGTTTCCTTAATCTAACATTTTCACTTGTTGCTGTCACTTTATTTTAGTGCAGAAGTATCTGTTAGGTGTCAGCTATGGTAAATGGTCTGTATTTGTATAGCGCTTTACTTGGTCCTAAGGACCCCAAAGCTATACACAATCATCCACCCATTCACACACTGGTGATGGCAAGCTACAGTGTAGCGCACTGACAGAGGCGAGGCTGCCGGACACTGGCGCCACCAGTAGGCGGTAGGTGAAGTGTCTGTTAGGTTCATTCTAAATAGGCTGTAGGTGTAAATGGTTAATGCACGCTGGGATAGGCTCCAGCCCAGCTTTGAATCAGACAAGTGGAAGAAAATGGATGGATCTTAGTTTCTCTGCTAGCTGTCAAAAAATAGAAAACAACTTCTTTACAGTACAAGAATATATTGCACATATAACTGCATGGACTTTGTATTTACCCACAAGGCTACGCGGTGTCTCTGATGTAAGCTCTCCATGTCCTGCAGCACAGGGGGAGCCACTGGACAAAAACACACTGGGGCAGCTGACACAGCTCCACCTCTCCACCATGTTAGAGTGCACATACTACTGGGTAAGAATCTGTGAACAGGGTTATAATTTTTCATACTGTCAACATGAGTTCTGACTGTCAGAGGTGAATTATAACCACAACGCTCTCATTTAACTCGAAAACAAAAAGAAGGCGTTGGCTCCTCGATAACAGGAGTGATTCGTCTTTACTGCTCTCCTCGCCAGGGTCCCAGACTGCCCTTCTTTCTTCACGTGAAGAGGTTTTCCTCAGCAGGCCAGGCCTTTGAGACACCAATGGAACGTCTTTTATACAGACAGGTCAAAGGTCCTCTAGCACAGCTGCTGGGGGGCACATTTTACTCCACCAGAATGATTCATGGTGGATACACTATAGGTAAGCTACAACAGGACACGTGACACATCATCACAGTACCTGCAGCTCAGGTATTTGACTTTCATGCTTATTACACGCTCACTGGACATTTTGTTAGGTGCAGTCTGGGTTGGCCCCCTCGTGCTGGAAAGTTTCCTCAGAGATTTTGGTCACCATGTGAGCACCACACAGCTGCTGAACATTTAGCTGCACGTCCTTGATGCCAATCTGCCAATCTGTCACATCCCAAAGGCTCTCTGTGAGACTGGAGGCCTTTTTAGTAAAGTGAACTCATCATCGTGTCTGAGATGATTTGAGCTTTGTATCCTGTGTCCTGCTGGAAGCAGCCATGAGGAGATAGTACACTGTGGTCATAAATGGATGGACAAGGTCAGCAACAATGCTCGGCTAAGCTGTGGCATTTAAACGATGTTCAGTTGGTACTTAAACACACCCCACACCACTACACCGCCACCAGCAGGCTGAACAGTTGATAAAAGGCAGGACGGATCTATGCTTTCATGTTCTTTACTCAAATTTCTGGATGTTGTAGCAGAAACTCAACAAACTCAGCCCTGTGTTTCTCACAGGAGAGGCCCTCAGTCTGGCCTCCTGGTGCTGAAGCCCATCAGCTTCCAGGTTTCACAGAGATGCTCACCTTGGTTGGAATGAGTGGTTATTTGAGTTAGTTATGCCTTCCTGTAAACCAGGAGCAGTCGTGTTATTCTCCTCTGATATCAATAAAACATATTTACGCAGAGACCTGCTCCGCCCTCCTTTATTTCAAACCTCCCTCTGTAAACACTAGAGATGAGAAAATGTATAATAGAAAATACTCAGAGCAGCAACATAACACCTCCAAAGCTCCTTGGCTCACCTTTCTTTCTCGTTCTGATGCTCAGTTTGAACTTCAGCAGTTGTCTGTAAGCCTGAAAGCACTGAGGTGCTACCATGTGATTGGCTGATTAGATATGTGAGATAAGAGCTGTAGTCCGTGAGTGTATTACCTGCGTGCTGGGATAGATCGTGTTGTGACGAGAAGTTCGTTTTTTCCATTTCTTCCTTTTTGTTAAGATGTGGAGATTTGCCTGGATGAGAGTGGATTTGTTCTGCCTCCGTCTCAGTGGGATCACGCTTACAAGAGGTAAGAACTGATCTGGCTCTGAGCGTTTCAACAAATTTCCAATAAATTGTAAGAAAATGTGCCTCCAACCTGTGAGGCTTAAACATGCTTTAGATTTTGAATCAGCTGAAAATGTGAAGCCCTGTTTTGTTTAAAACGACAATTAAGTGAGTAATTAAGCTTTTCTTCATGTGTTGTGCGCATGTAGAGTTGTGTTGTGTTTGGATGATCCAAACCGTTTCTGCACCAACACACGACACCTGCTGGGGAAGGAAGTCACAAAGAGACGACACCTGCAGAGGATGGGCGTGGAGCTGGTGGAGGTAAGTGGGGAAAAACCCCAGAAGATACTCGTGAAACTGAACGGTTGCAACCGGACAGAAAATGTAAGAGTTTTGTTTTGTGGTTAAAGTTTCTTCTTTGTAAACTGAGAGGACCAACTTAAACTTAATGCTATTGTTGCTCATTGAAATGAACTGTTAAATTCTCTTTTTGGCATGTTAACATCATATCTTTAAAGTTTTATATTTATTGTGTTGGTCAAAAATGTCAAAGCTGATCTGTATTTCTTTTCTTCCTCGTCTCGTCGCTCTAACAGATTCCTTACTTTGAGTTTGAGAAACTGCAAACTGAAGAGGAACAGATCCAGTATCTTCACGACAAGATCTTTCCTGCTGTATCCAAGTTTAACAATCAAGCAGCGAACCAGTTTAACCAAAAATCCACAGTGAGACAAACCAGCTTGTAATGTGCTCGGGGTACCAACGATACCAAGAGGCCAAAACCTCAGGATCGTGAACACAACAGCTGAATTTGCTGGCAGTCTGTTTGCAAGGATGGACAGACTGACGGGGAGTAATCTGTAATCTGTTACTCTCATACATCCGGACACGGTGTCAGAATGTTGGATTAGAGGATTTATTCCAAAAATGTTTCTTTACTGTTCTCATATAACAAACTTTTACCTTAAATTATACACATCCCTTCCATTAAAAGATTTTCTCAAACATTGTTAGAACCTATAAGTAATATTTGAGATGCTGTGGAGCGTCTGCTGCCAGCTGGGGTAGGGTAATAATTCCCTTTATTGCCAGCTTTTCTTGGTAATATGTATATTTAAAGCTATTTTCTATTCTGCTATTAATTTATTGTTGAAAATTATATTTTCTATTTATGTGAGTAATAGTAAGAGAAATATTAAATGGCGCTCGGTACGGCTCTAACCTTCGTCCTTAGCTTCTGTGTGTTATTTTGACTTTTTATAGGGAAGAACAAGAATGCCTCACAGACTGAAGATGATCGAGATTTCAGAATAAAATTCACACGAGATGTAAATAATACACAACTGTTGACGACACATGTAGTTGTTCAGCATCTTATTCGTGTCAGAGGTGAGTTTTCTCCTCCCCGGTCGGGGGTTTGGGCGTCCTCCTCCTAATGGAGCAAACAATGCGTCAAATAATTAGAGTCCATTTCTGACTCGTGCAACAAACTAAAGAAAGAGGAAACGCTGCGAAGGCTAATGTGAGTGTGTCTGTACTCGCCTGGTACTAACAGGTGGCAGGATATTAGAGCGGGGGCACGCCGTGAGGACGAGCTCTCCTCTGACAGCTTCCATCATCAGGTTCTGGAGGGTGTTCATCAAAACAAGTTCACTCATGAAAGCAGACACATGTTCGCGTGTGTGGGGCGTGTTTCCTGAGCTCCCTGCACTCTCCTCGCTGCCCACTGCCCTGCTCAGAGCCCAAGTCTGCGGCCTGGCGGGGGGAGAAGAGCTGGGACACAAACACTGACAGGAGGAGGATGGAAACGATGATCTGTCGGGAGAGGACGATCCCGCGGGCCGGTAGGTGTCGGGCTTGGAGGCCGAAGAAATCAGACGCTGGATGAAGGCGGAGTCATCGAGTATGTCGCTGAAATACGAAGAACATGCATGATTGATTTTCAGTGTCATCTTAAATATCACCGATCTATAAATTAGAATAAATGCATAAGACAGGCTGTCTACTCTACACGTGGGCGGTACCGTAGCAGACAGCTGAGTATGTGGAAGAGGATCTCTTTGTCGGGGCTGTGTGCTGGAGCAGGAAGCCCAGTAGAGACGGTGGGTTCAGGATGATGCATCTGAACTGACTGAAGGCTTCTAATAACAGCAGGAGAAATGACATGTCATCGCTCCAGCATCTACAGTTAAGCTCAGGGATGAAGGACTGAACATATTCTGTATCTGATTTACCTATAATGCTTATTAAAGTAATCAGGACAGTTCTTTAGGTACTCTATAAGGTCATGGGAGTGTGCTGTGACCCTGAGATACAGCAGAGCAGGTCTGGGGGGGTCGGGGCGCCTCCATACTTTTGCTATCTGTCGCTGTGCCTGCAGCTCGGCCGTTCTTAGCTTGGTGCCTGCACTGGCTGCTTCATACACACCACTGGCACAGATGGGAGGAAGGGTCTAGAGTGGAAAGAGAACGTGAAGTCAGAATAAAAGCTTCATGTTCTTTTATAGTCTCGTAATTATTTTAATAATAAAATCACAGAGACCACCTTATATTTTCTGAGTGGCGGACCTTTTCTTACAGGAACTGTCTGTGACGAGACAAGGAGTGAAATACTTTTGATTTCTACATGATTTTAAAAAAATGTAATAATTTGTCTTTGAAGTCAGACCTCGTCGATCAGAACTCTTTGGCTCTCTGTGATGTTTTTGTCCGTGATTATAAATTCGTTTTTTTGTCTTTCTCTTTCTTCTTCCCAGCGCTGCAAAGCATCGTTATACCGAGTACGTTCAGCTTCCAGAGTAACCTAGAGAAGAGAGGAAAAGGACGCAACAATTCAAGGAAATGATAAAAATAATAACAAAAAACTTGATTTATGACACAAGACAGAAGATGAACAAGGATAAAATGTTTTAAAACATTTCTTTTAGGTAAAACTGAGCTGCATAAAACAAGACTGGATGTCTGAAGTGAGATGTTTAATCCTGCTGAGGTGCTTTCAGAAAGGACCCTGAGGTTTTTACCATATTAACTTTACAGACAGGAGTTCTGCTGTTGTCCTTATTTTAGCTGCAGTAAGTTCTATTCCATCCAGCATCAAAGCAGGCAAAGCTTTGAGTTTACGAATGTCAGTGGGGTTAAAAGAAAATAGAGCTGCATGTCGTCTGCATAACGTGCCTGCAGGTGACACGTGGCAGGGGTAACATGTATAAAGGAAGGAGGAGAGGTCAAAGCACAGAACCCTGAGAAGATGCATCTAACCCTGCGTGGGTAAGGTGGCCTGTGACCTTCCTAGGGCAGCAGTAAGCATTGGTGCAAACAACGATAATGCACCACACCACGCTGCAGTTTCTGCACAGAAATGGTTTGTGGAACATGACTCAGACCTCATTGTACTGACTCAGTGGTGTGAACTGGGCCTTTATGCCACCTGTAACAAAACCTAAACTTTACGATGATGCGTCTGTGTTACCTGACAGACGACATCCAGCTGATGAACTGTGGGGTAATCAGTAGAAGTGAAGGTGAGGACACAAAGGGCACACTCCCCCGGACGAAGACGACCTCGGTCTGGGTGGATCTGCACAACCTGACACAGCACATCAACATGAGAAAGAGAATAAAATAATGGCTTGTACAACAATGAATACAAGCCGTGTTTGTGTGATCCGTGACAGTCAAACAGAGCCACACAAAGAGGGCGGATCTATGTTTTTTTTGGCTACCTTTGCACCTTCCTCTTCCTGCTGGTTGGTGTGTTGGGGCAGGTCCCACTCATAGTGGGCGGTGTCTGCGGAAGACACGTTGGTGAGGAAGAAGATTCTCGAAGACTGTGAGCACACAGGGATGTCACCTAGGAAGATGCTGTCCTCAGACAGCAACAACACCTGCATAAAGCAAACATGTTAGAATTCAATGAAAATAATATTTGAATGATACACAAAAAAGATTAAAATGAACGTAGTCTCACCTGTCCCGGGAAGGGCACCCTCGTAACACTGGGTACAATAGCTTCACAGTCACTGCTGTTACAGTGGTTTGAGGAGTCTTGTGTAAGGCTGCTAAGCCCACGTCCCTCAAACCTCACGACCGCTGAGTCACTACCTCCGATGTGGATAGGAACATCTACCTGGGGATACAGAAACGACAGAGTGTGTTTATCGTCACTGATCTGTTATCTTTCTAATTCCTCTTGATTTCTAAATGATTATTACCTAAATGATAACAATGCCAGCTGGTGAAGTACAAAACACAATTCAAACCCAGTTCCAAAAAAGGTAAAATCTCATAAACTCTAAATAAATAAATACATACATACATGTATATATGCAAACCAATTCATTCTGCTTTTATTTACATTTTTAACCTCCTAGGACCTGCCGTCCACATACGTGGACATCACATTTTGGGTTATTTAGACCAAAATACTCAATTCTGCTCTACAAGGGCCTGATATCCACTTACGAGGACATTATACTGCTATTGTTCTATCAAAGTTTTAAACGAATATCCTCATATGTGGCTCTGATTTTTCATAAAAACAAAAATAAGGTAAAAAAAATCTGGTAATTCTTTGTTTTTACATTCATCGGGCCCCAATCAGCCCAAATGTCAAAGAGAAATTAAAAATGCTGCCGTGGAAGAGTTCAGGTCTTAGGAGGTTAAACAGCATCCCAACTTCTCTGGAATCAGGTTGTGTAAATATCCTGACGACAGGGAAAGTTGTGCAGAGTATGATGTCGTACGTGATACGTCTTCGCCTCCAACGGTGAGAAGATCCATTCCAGCTTTGCAGTTTTCCCTGGAGGAATTTCTCCTTGTGGATTGAGGCAGCGCAGCACTGGATGGTCAAAGTTGTCAGTTTGAAGCTGTGACAACACAGCTGCATCCACTTCATAGCACACTGGCACTGCCCCACCATTGTGTAATTCATACACCTGCGTGGTAAACAAACAATCACAAATCTTTTCGTTCCAAGCGTTGGGCTGTAAACATCCTCTCGCTGCACACACTTGCAGAGACACACCTGCTTTGGAGGACTGCAGTCTCCAATAGTTACGGAGGTGAAGGAGTGTTGGTGGGAGTCAAAGTGGAGATGTGGCTGATCCCTCTCCACCGTCGCACACTGAAAGTTCAGCTGCACACAGAATACATGAAATGGACACAAAGACAATGAAAACAATCAAATGCAGCAAATGTGCTGATGTTAAAAGAAAGTACATCATCCCTTAAAATGTGAACTGTCACATGAATAAGTTAAAATTGTTTCTTACAGAATGCCGAGTGCTTGCTCGTAGCAGGTTGTTTGATTGTTGGGTTTTCTCCGTATAACTGTGGGGTCTTTATTTTTCAAAATAAAGTGCCATGAAGCGACTGCTGTTGCAATTTGGTGCTATATAAATAAAACTGGATTCTTTGACTTCATAAATATCTGTTTGTCATGCCCCTCATTCACTAATCTGACATAGCATCACAAAAAAAGGTCAAAAATGTAAAAGGAGCACAAAGCTAGTTTACCTTTGACACTAGCAAAACTGTCAGGTGACTTATTTTTACTGCACTGTCAGACCTGCGTAAATATAAAGTTTTTAAAAGCCTCACCAAGATTTCTCTGCCATATGAGAGCTTGAACACAACAGGAAAGTGATCCGTCCCAACAAAGACGTGACTGTGAACAACAACGTTTTGAATGTTTTGGTATCAGTTTATTAGTTCATTGGTTAATAAATTAATTTGCTTCAGATTTTAGTCGGTGTGTAATGATTATGGGACATGTGCAGTCATGATCTCTGACCTGTAGCTGAAGTGTACTGCCCTCTTCTGGCCTGGGAGCAAAGTTCCAGCGCGAGGTGAAACACTGAACAATTGGTTGTCCTGAACCTGTGAAAAACATGAAACATTACTTTTGTTTTTATCTCTGTCTTATCATAATATTGATATTTTTTCTTGCAAAATGGAATAAACAAAAGATACAAAAAGTAAGACCTTCATTTGGGACAGCTCTGTGTTACTGAACTCTCCCGTCACTGCCCAGTACTCCAACTCTATCTGTTGATCCTCCGGAAACAAGAAGGCCCTAATATCAAAGAAGAAGACAACTATCAGTAGATGGTAGAATTTACCTTCAAACCATCACATACGCTCTACTTTCAACAACAAAAATGAAAAATGACAGGGTGCATAGAGCAGACTGGTCTGTAATAATAGTATACTTTATGGCATGATATTTACATACCAGTGTACAGGAATACACCCAGGGTTGTGAAGCATCAACATAAAGTCTGAAGGATCTGAATCAACAGGAGCCGAACCAAAGTTGAAATCCAGCATGGTTTTGGTGAAGATGGAAGGACTTGTGTGCAGGCTAGAGACAGATGGAGACAACAGGGTGGTGCGCACCACACCCAGACACTGCAGGTTTAAAATGACTGTTTGTTGTTCAGGAAATACAAACTGTTCTACAACAAATACAAAATAATTCAAATACAAAAAATTACCATAAATACCAAAACACTTTAATTATTCCAGGGTTACGTTTCTGTTTTGCTTAGCTTTTTTGCTTGTTTCAGACGCTGACCTGTGCCTGGTGGGAGTCTGAAAGGTCAGTTCTTCAGAGGACGGGTTGGACAGCAGCTGGTTGTTGAGACAGTCCAGTGAGAAGAGTTTCCATATGTGTGTCTTGCTGAGTCTACCCACACAGCCACAGCTCCACGCATCCATCGCCTGCAGGGTGGGAAACACACCCCTAGCTCGCACTTCACAAAGCGCTTGGGGAGATGACATCACACATCCTGGAGAGAGACAGCCAGGGAGAGCAGGGTAAAACAGGCAGTGTTGCTTAATAATGACTTGGAGTTAAATTGCAGTAAACATTTAAGCGTATGGAGTGTGTATGTTTTCTACCACTGGTATTCAGAGTTGTATATGTGATGGTCCAGAGGTACTCGGCTTGCCTGTTCGGTCTGATTGTGGATCGGACCACCATGGTGGAGTGAGAGGCAACAGTTCCCCTCTCCAAGTCCAGCTGTAGGGCTAAAAGGACACAGATTCAGTCTCACTAGTAGAATCAAAAAGTACAGAGTGCAGATGAACGTATACGTGTATCACAAAACGAGATACCACTTGGCTGAGCTGCAGAGTCAGAGTGATGTTCATCATCCAGAAGTATCTGCTGCACAGAGAGGCCGAAGGAGACTGGACAGGGGCTCTTGTTTACTACAGGAATCTCAACAGTTCGACAGCTTCCAACCAAAGTCTCTCCCACATCAAGGATGGATTTCTCTGCCTGGGAAGGAAGGCACCTCTAAAGATCTGCTGCTGTTCCAAAGCTACAGGAAATGATTGCTTGAATTTTCTTGCAATATTTGTCTACGGTTATGACTGACTCACAAAAAACAAAAACAAGCATGTGTACATAT
The DNA here is from genome assembly GCF_018398535.1 of Haplochromis burtoni. NCBI lineage: Eukaryota > Metazoa > Chordata > Actinopteri > Cichliformes > Cichlidae > Haplochromis > Haplochromis burtoni. The sequence continues at coordinate 1,405,023 of NW_024582435.1, forward strand.
TGAAATCACTCAAACACATGAATAGTTCCACCTCTATCCAGCCCCTGGATCCCACTCCCTCCACTACAAGGGTGAGGTGTGACTTGATGGATCCATGTGACTGGACAGGCCAGTAGGTTAGAGTAGGTTCTAGTGTGTATGCGTTCTCTGCCAGCGGACTGAAGGTCCACGTCTGCATCTGTAGTAAAAATAAACAAATTAAACAGCTTTTTTTAAGTGAGTTCCACAGTTACTGTCTACATAAATGTGCAGTGTGCACTCCTCTCTCAGTCTCTCACACAGCACTCATTGGGATGCAGTTCACCAGCATCTGGTTTGACAGAGATAAGCTCCTGGTCTGGCTCTGGAATGCTCCACTGGAATCTATCATGAAAGGAAATCAGAGAAAGCCAGCTGTAGACAAGATGAATGATCCTGAGGTAAGTCCAGACTACAAACAATACACTGAAAAATGTCGGAAAACACGACCAGAATAAGAGCGCAGAAACAAATCAGGCAGCCGACCTCACTGGCAACAGGCTTCGGTTCCTGATGTGATGGGTGCGCTGGGCCTGCGAGCCCACTGCTGTTGGCTGGAAATATAAAGTGCTGCCTCCTTCCAGAGACACACACAGCTTTGCCACCACACTGACAACTGTCAGTTCCTGAAGAAGAAAGAGACATTAACAGACAGTAAAATAAAAATAACGTAAAAACGTGAGTGACTGTTGACTGACGGGTCTCGTGCAGGGCCGCACCTTTGTGAGTTTAGATGCATTGAGCTGCAGGTGTAATTTAAACCCCTGGTCAGAGCTATCCTCTGCTGGCACTGCTCTGAGGGACAGGATCTGGTGATCTCCTGGCTGGATCAAACCGCAGCTTGGAACTACAAACGCCGATTCTGCCAGGGCAGGGTTTGAGCTGCGCTCCAAACAGAAAGTGAGCGGCCAGTCTCCAACATTGTGAAGCAGGACTGTCCGATAGGAAATGACACTGAGGGCTGGAAACACCTAGTAGAACAAAATCATTCAGCAAGCTCCAGATGTTGTTTCTAAGAAGGAATATTTCATTTATTATCTTAAAGATTTTCCTCATGAGTTGGGATTTGAAGAAAGTGCATCTTTTTTGTTCTTACCACGTGAGGGGGATTTACGGAGCAGCGTGGAGTGAAGTGTTCTTTGCCTGGCTGAAAGGAGTGGCCAATGACTCTGATGGTCACACACCAAGGCGGACACACACCTGTGTCTGGACTGTGCTGCACAGTCCAAAGACGCATGATTGACAGCATAGGTTTGAAAGCATGTGACTGTTTAAGACCAGGTTATACTAAGTCAGAAAAGCACCGCTGCCTGTTGTAATGCACAGTTTACTGCAGTGTATAAAATAATAATACCTTATCGTATGCAAAGCACTCAAGTTGTGCTCCGTGCAGAGTATTGAGCTGCTTGGGCGCGTACGTCACTCTGAACAAGGTGGACTTAAGTGGAGCCAAGTCACAGGATGATGGAGCGATGGAGAATGGAGACTCTTGGGCGGCAGTCCACACGAGACTTGAAGGGAAATACATGAAATATAAGCATCAGCGGTCGGAAATTAAAGGTAGATTTCAGACAGAAAAACAAAAACATCAAAAGAAGCCACGCTGCAGGACACGAAGACGTACCTGAGTTTCCTCCTGGTGTGGTTTGTGATAGAGACCGACTGCGTAAAAGCAGATGAAGGAGATGAAGAGGATGTATGCTTGTGATTAAACAGCAGTTCAGTCGGGGCCACAGATACACGTAGCAATGACAATGAAGATTTCAAACAGAGAGGATCCGTGTGCCCCAAGCAGGCCCGGTAAAAGTCTTCCACGGCGGTGGCTGACATGAACTGCTGTAAATGACACAGACAACGAGTCAGAGAGGCAAGTCTAAGCCTTCGCTGATATTTAAATACAGAAATGAGAAAATGGAAGCATACCCCCTCCACAGGGGAGTGCAGCCCTTTCTGGTCAGACTCTATTTTATGACCTCCCCGCAGGGCTGCCGGGGCATGTGGTGAATTCTGTCTGCAGTCCTGCTGAAGCGTGTGCACAACCAAGTGTTCAGGTTTTAGTATGGCAGGTTTCTGGTGCCCTGAGTGGCAGGTACCAATCAGGTCAAGAAACACCGGCTCCTAAAAGAGACATTATGTAAGCACATAGGTAGAAATGCTTGTCTCCGTGCCGTGTTTAACATGTCCTACCCCGTCCAGTACGAGACATGCCACTCTCCTGTAGTGTGCATTAGGCTGTGTGGGCCTGTAGGCTGCCTTCACTCTGGTGTGGCTATGTGGGAGAACAGCGCCACTTGCTGGTAGGATACTAAACACACTGTTCCCACTACAGTCAATATCCCACTGGTAGAAAGCCTCAGCAGTGGAAGTATTAACGAGCTCCACCGTCCGTACAACTGATCCTCCTGCTTCAACACATTCAAAATCCACCACAGAGGAAGACAAGGCAACTTTGGGACCTGCAAAAGGAGATTATCTGGGTTATAAACTATCTTCCTTTTATTATTTGAAAATACAACTTTCTTGGGAGTGTACATGTGCTTTACTAAAGCTACAGAGAAACTGAGTTTTCCTTCATGTCTGGGCCTCTTACCAATACAACGCCCAGAGAGTTTGAGCAGACTTTCACTGAGCGTGCCTTTGCAGTTTAGAGACAAGTACTCCACTGAAACAGTATCTACCACAGCAGGGGAGTAAGTGACTGAAACCCGCCGTGATCCACCAGGAGCCACCCTACCACGGGTGGCATCACAGCTGAACTCTGATCCAAACGAGGGCACCCCACCAGGCAGCCGTGACAGAGAAAAAGACGCCGTTACCTGCAGGAAAGGATGCAAAGATGTGTGGGAGAAGGCTTCAAGTGTGAACCTTTGCACTTACGTGTCTATGTGCACCACCCACCGGAGACGGGTTAAAAATGTCAAAGTGTTTCTGCAAACTCTTGCCAACAGCAACAGGACCAAAGTCCACCAGTGGGCCACCATTATCTTCTCCCCCTTTGCTGCTGGGATTTTTCACCAGTAGATGTGGATATTTAGCTTAAAAAAGCAAGATAAAAAGTCGCAGGTAAAACAGATGCTTGAAAGACCGATGTGTCAGCTTTTGACTATTTGAAATAGATCTAAAAATACCTAGAGTGGAATTTTACAGGGAAAACAGTATTTAGGCTAACTTTGTATTCCTCCTTTTGTATTTTACGTTCATCGTGTGATGTTGCAAACGTTATCTTTATGGGAGTGGGCCAAGCCCATCATTTTATATTTTGGTCATGATGTACAAGTAAACGAGATAGTGAGGAGGCTGACAGTTATGACAGTTTCTCACGCTAACCCTTACCCACTGACACTGTGGTCAGATCTTTGGTTTGCTAGTTACAGTACCTAGTCCCTGTAGGAGGACAGTGCAGCTGCTCTCGAGCTTGCCCTCCTCTCCAAACCTGCAGAGAGCCTGCTGCTGGTACACCAGTGCCTCCTGTGGCCGGAAGACCACTGTGGTGTGACACTCCTGACCGGGTTTCAGCAGGCCCTGCTCTGGACGGAGCTGGAATGGTGCAGGACACTCCCACTGGAAGTAAGTATGGAGTTTACTACAGGATTAAATAAAAAAGAGGCGATTAAAGTAAAATAAAAGCAAGCGTTCTATTTTCTATTTCCTCCCAACATAGAAAACACACATACAGGTTAAATGAAATACACACAGAGACATAACGGTGTACCTGGCATTTTTTAATGGGAAATCAGTGTGTGTGGAGTGTTCAGCCGCACAGAGCGGGAGCATCACAGACTCAGGAACCTCCAGGGTGTGAGAGGGAACGACGGCACGGAGGCATACATGAAAGCTGCCTTCTTTCCCTTGAAATTCAATGCTGTCCTCATACTCACACTGTCTCAGACACACACAGCGGTACACAAGCAGAAGACTTCAAAGCACAAAGTGAGCTGCTGTATTTAAATAGTTTATCATCTACTCAGGATTTTATTGAAATAGTTAAGTTACTTTTATATTTATCTGCTCTCTATACATCAATTTGTATCATGTAAGGTTACTGACTACAGAGATACTGCTGCATAAGCATGAAAGCACTAGTACATTTCATATTTCAAAATCAGTGAAGATCAAGTAGTATTCTGTCTGATTTTGACATGTGTTACCCTTTGAAGAGGTTTAAAGGTGACTTGTATGGAGAAGGAAGTCCCGGGGCTGATGACAGCTATGTGAGGAGCCAAGGTGGAGAAAATCTTGGACACAGGAGGCCTGTGAAGGGAAGCGAGGGACGTGTTATCTGCAGGGATAAAACAAAGCTTAGCTTTGCACAGAGCAGATTAAACACCTTATGTGTAGCTTCTTTAGCTTGTTGTGGACGTTCTTTAGCACTAATGTCTTGGTAAATTCTCTGCCCAGGTCCCAGTCCTCCCAGGCCAGCTGTGGTCTCGTTTCCACTCCAAAGAAGCAGTTTCTTTGGCTTGGTGCTCGTCGCTGACACTTCCCAACCATCTGCCTGTGGGGAATCCCTGGATCCTGGCAGGTTTGGTGTTACAGGAGATGTGAGTTTTGGAAAAACACAAAAAACAAAACATTTATTCCAAATTCAAAACAATCTTTAACATTTATAGTGGACCTGAAACAGTCATACAGCAATGTCTCTTTGAGAAAAGGCAACTATATCTTCAAAATGATACATTTTTGTACAAACTTTACATTGACCAATAGGAATGGATGAAGTCATTCACTGAACATTTTTTGTACACAGTATATTTCAATTAAAGATTTGGCTTGATAAGAACAAATTATGATTAATGATGTTAGTTGTAAATGGATTAAATACAAATATAAAGATCCAGATAGATGGTGTTGATACAGAAAAAGACATTATAGATAGTTAGAAAGGACACGTTAAATATATTCATCCCTTTGTGTCAACAAGCAGCACTAAACAAAGCAGAGCAGGCCTTAGATTTCACATCACTCCATGTTCACCTTATTTAAGCTATTGTTCAAAGGTCTGGGACAATAACTACACAAGTACATTACACTCACTTTTTATTCTTCAAAAACAAAAAGCAGTTTGGATCTTTCACATTGCAGGCCATAAGGACCATTTCACTATTCGTACAGCTTGAAATACTGAAATTTACAGATCAGTGAAATTCAGCACAAATTCCCAGAGAAAAACAAAATTAGCAGCAACTTTTTGTTTGTTTGTTTTTTGAGAAAAGGAGGTCATAATTTAAGGGCTTTTGCAACTTTTGCAACAAACATAAATTTAAACAAAAAGAAGTATAAAGATATGATCTTCATCAGATAGGAGAGGAAGATGTTGGATTTTAGTCAGTGTTTCTGTTTTTTAGCTGCTACTTGCTTTGCTGCGTGGAGCACAATTATGGAGTTGTGAAAACAAGATAATACGGGAATCATTTGTATTTTATGTAGCACATATTATGTGTAGTTAGAAATGTGTTCACTGCTGTTATTGCGGTTTAAATCAACAGGGAAGCTGGATAAATAAACACTGATAACTTTGTGACATTGTAGTGTTTTTTTTACTGGATTATTTTCTGTATACTGTTTACATCATTGACATAAAGTAAACAAAACTAAACAAACACAGTTTCGTAAATGTGAGCACAGCACAGGGTTATTCTCACAGATCTCAAACAGGAAAAAAACAATGATGCCAAACTTTACTTTGATATCGTTGCCAGTGACGGAGGCCTCCCGTGGAGCGGCAGACACCAGCGGGTCAGGACCCCGAGTCTCCGCTAACATGGCTGTAAAGGAAGAAGACGCTTAGTCCTCGACACAGAAGGAAACACGGGGAATGGTAACGTAGCTCTTTCCCGTTTAAGACACATTTTGCGGTCAGGAACACGAACTGGTTGGTGGCTAAAAAACAACCTCACCTTACCGACACGCGGAGCAAACTCTTCAACTACTTTTATTTGCCTCAAAAATGAAGACGAAGAAGAAAGAACACACCGCGAACACCGGGAACAGACATGGGTCAGCGTTGTTGCGTTGTCGTTTCCATAGCAACAAGCCTCCAGAAGAAATTACGGCGACTGATAAGGGTCATTTGCAAACTGTTACGTGAGGACGTAACCAGAGTAGTGACGCTGTGACGTAGTTTTACGGTATGTAAATACGCGGATGCAGAGATATGTTAGAGAGAGGTTATAGCAGGTAATCATCCTTTAAATGGTTCAGCCACACTGTGTCTACTTTATTAAATTATAGAACTTTAATTATAATTCATAATCCAAAGTTTCTCATTTTTTTCAACAAACTTGAAAACACATGAATTTAAGGTAATTTCGAAAATTTTATTAACAAGCAAACAAAAACTCTGACACTGCATTGCAAAAAAAAGAAATATATTAAATTCTATAACTGTTAAATTATATATTTTTACAGAGTACAAGGGGAATGAGAAGGCAAACTTGAAAAGCAAGGCATGCAGATATTTCACTGAGTCCATGGCTTTAACTAAATACAAGCATTTCCAAGAAACGAAAACAAAGGGAAAGCATTCAATATCATAAAACAAACTAAATTCCTAAAAAAAAAAAAAAAAAAGTAGCAACACAACAGTGTGCCTGTTATGTGTTTATAATGCCCTGAAACGTCAGCTGAGTTCACGTAAATCACGTATTGTAACGGACCAGGAAACCTGGATAATATTACCATCCACACTGACACCATTAGTTTTATTTTATGTCTGTCTCATTGTCTACTACCTTCTATGAAAGTGCCATTATCACTCGTTCATGTAGTTTAATTGCATGCGCGTACAAAGATAAATGTGTTTATTGCAGGTGGCAGGACAGGGAAGTGGGCTTTAAGTCATAAAGATAAATTCAAAAAGTCTGAATTATTTGTTGATTTTAAAGTCATAACTCATGGATGGATAGCTGGCTATTAAAGCATTAAATGTTCAGGTACATAACAATTGAACAGTTCTGATTTCATGTAATATTAATAACAGACTGAGATGTTTGGAGTTGGTTTAGCACTATGATCCAGGCTGTTAAAAAACAAACTAACCAAGCAAAACTTTTAACAAAACGTTGTTTTCATTCCACCGTCTTCGTGCACAGGATTGCAATGGCATTACTATTTTAATAATAATGAGCATAAGAAGACATATAATAAAAACATGGATGAGTTTATGATGGGAAAGCCCCAGTTTTTGTTCCTGGGCCTCCCTCCTCAGTCTCCTCCTCTGAGTAAGAGTTGTAGTTTCCCATTTCTCCTCCTGAATGCCTCGTGAACCCAACAGAGCCAAAGGAACTTTCTCTCAGCTCTTTTATCTGCTCTTTCTCATCCTCGTGTTCCCCTGCTATCTCCTCCTCATCCTCTAGGCTCAAGGTGCGAGAGCCACCGTGACGTTTGATACTCTTCAAATCCATCCTGCTTCTTTCTCTGTCCGCGAGGCTGCTTGGAGTTACTTGTTCCCTAGTTTTGCGACTTCTCTTCCACTTCATCCGCCTGTTCTGGAACCAGATCTTAACCTGGAAATGGTAGGAATCATCACAGTTTGGACTATTTAGTAATGTAGCTGGCTGAACTGAGAATAAATGAAGTTGGTATATGAAATGCTGACAAGAATGTAGTAAAAATGAAACACCAGGGAGCTGTTAATGTTACACACAAAAAATAGCCATTGTTGGCTTATATGGTCATTCACTAACTTTGTCAGCATCTAACCTGAGTCTCTGTTAGCATGAGCGAGGTGGCCACTTCAAACCGTTTAGGCCTGGATAGGTACTTGTTGAGCTTGAACTGGTTTTCCAGTTCCAGCAGCTGCTGACTGGTGAAAGCTGTTCTGGGCCTCCGACACTTCCCCAACAAACCTGTCTGAGATGGTGCTGAGGAGAAACCAGACAAATTATTTATGACAAATCAATGATATTAATTTGTCTCTGCAAGTGGAAATATTTCACTTATGACTGGTAGGCCTGTAAGGAAGCAAATCATATGGCGGCCTACACAAAGGTAATCTATAAATGGGATTAAGGAGGAAAGGAAATATTACAAAATCCCAAATCCTGGTTTCTCATTGCTGCCACGGCCGACCTCTGTCACAGTGTTTCTGTCAGTTAACAGTTATTGCTTTGATGGAGGGTCATGATAACAGGATTGCTGCAGAGGAGTAATAAACCATTACAGGGGTCCATTACCTTAATGAAAACACTATAAGTGTGATCAGTTGACTGAGGTCTGTATCAGGTGTTACCTTTACCATAAACAGTGCATGTTATTTGTATGACATAAATCGTCCTCAAACTACAGCTTCTCAATGTCAAAGCACTTTCAATACGAACACACAGGTAATAGTGATCTTTACAATAAACGACCTCAGAGAAAAACACATGCAGCTGTGCACCAAACAATCAATAACTAAAGAAACAATGCAGAATCAATTTATGAAGTGCTTTATTGTTCTACATAAATTAACACACTGGCCAAATACGTGATCAACAAAGAAACACTGCAACTATTAAATTATTATGTAAATGTTAATACCAAGCAGAAGAATGTTATAACAAGTTTTATTAAATATTCAAAAACTTTGATCCAAAAATTAAGATGTTGAAAAATTCTTACCATGTACGAAAATAACAATGATAAAGTTTATAGGCGAGAAAAATGCACATCTGTGGAAACAAACACGCAAACTCACCGTTATACTCTCTGAGTCTGGGCATCATCATCCCGGCTCTGATCCAAGGCTCCAGTGGGAGCGTCCCGGTGACCCCCTTCAGCTGCTCCGGATACGGATGGACCAGCTGCGTGAAGCCGGGGTACATGAAGGCGGTGTGCTGGCCTCCGAGGGCCGCCACGGGATACACAGAGCTCGGGTGCATTCCGATGAGACCCACCTGATGCAGGGCAGGGAATCCCGACTGGGACAGGTTGAAGAGATGAGACTTGGAGAGGATTTCAGACTGCGCCGGAGACGAGTTTGAGGAGTTTGGATGAGGGGAGGAGGGCGTCTCTGAGCCGCCGGTCGACAGCGGGCTGTCTCCGGGGCTCCTGCTGTGATACAGCCCGGGGGACGCACTGTCCGTGTCCGTCCTCTGGTCCACGTCGTGCGCCAGCAGCGCATCAATTCGAAAGTTTTTGGATTTCTCCATGTTGGCTGTCATTCTGACTCGAGATGTGTCCTCTGAACAGTTGATGTTTCGTGTGAAGCGTTTTTGTTGTTTTTAAAACCCGAACCTAAACTTCAATAATGAAATAAACTCTTCTGATGAACTTTCGATGTTTCTCTAAGGTCTTGATACACGGGTTAAGCTTGTCATTCCCACTCACGGAAGAAATGCCTTTTTTCTGACCCACTGCACGAACTCTGCGTGTAAAAAACACTTCACCGCTCCGACAGTGAGCGCAAAAATTACTCGAACCCAAGCACAAAGTCTGCTTTGTTGTGATTGGCCAGAGCTCTGCAGAAGCACAGGGGCAGGATACTCACAAACTCTTCTGGTGTTAATTGATCTCGTCCTTCTTATGCATACAACTAGGTCACAGAAATGGCTTCCTGTAAGCCCCTGTTAGAACCATTTACGCGTCAATAAATCTCAAAGAAAGCAGAAAAGATTAACCTGTGTAGGAGAACTTTGTAAAAAGGAAAGAAAGATTAATAATGTGAACTTCTTCTTCCTTAAATGTCTGCGTCCTCTATCTTTAACCCTGTTTCAGGTGAAGTCGAGGTGTAGTTTTCTCACACAACCTCTTACACGCTCATTATATTACACATCCAACATGTGTGAGGTGCAAACACTCTTGACGACTATATTGCCTTAATTGCTGTAATCTTACTTAGAGTTATGACAAAAATTAATCATTTTACAGCTAACTCTTGATTAAACTTTATAGCCTGCTAAGGTTGACAGAAACCCAACTGTTCTTATCAGCAGCCGCTTCCATGATTATCGTCATCACCACACTACAGAGCACATAAAAGGGCAGTAAACTGAGAGAAAGCAAACTTTTCTTTGTTTTCCCCTCCTGTAGATTAGAACCACACCGGCAAAGTAGACACAGGTGACAAAAAACACGTAGTAGTTGGCATTTATTCATCAATTATACACACGGTGCATGCAACCAAGATTTGGAAAGGGAAGACAGAGATGTGCAGACAAGCAGCTGTATCTGTTCTTCTTCGTCTATTGCATGCAGTAGTATATTTTATGTATTAATGTGCACAAAAGAGGACGGCATGTAAGTAGTTATAGTTTTCCAGGAGATCTTCCCTTCAACCTAAACTGATTCCTACGTGTCCCAGACAAACAGACAGACAATATCTAGAGGCTGAAACTGAGCAATTAAGCGTCGCTTAAAGGGTTCAGCCTTCATCTATATAGACTATTTTCCACAGTCACCAGGTGTGATTTCCTGCTGGACTTTACAGGATTGATAAGAGACAGTCATTGACCTGGGAAAACAAACTGTTCTCATGTCCAAGACAAATACACCAACACCTGCTGAACTGAGCACACAGCATTTAAGAGAAACAGCCTACGTGTTTAAAGTAAAAGTTGCATGTGTGTGCTGGAACGTTACATATACATATATATATTTGAGTAAATTATCAGCCGCCTCCTTTGACTGGAAGAGCTGTGCGTATAGCAGGAGTTGATGTTGTGTAATTACTATAACTTACATCACTGATCAAATATTAAAGCATGGGCACAGCAAGGTGTCTTATCCATGGCTAATGCACCCATCAGCGTGCTGCACAAAACTGTGCATGAACGGGAAGAGTCCACAAAGCAGCGTACATGTTCATCATATATTCTATAACATTTATTATGTATCCTGTTTTAACAAGAGCAAGCAATTTGATTGCAAATTCTTGGGTATTTGTTATAAAGTAAGTGCTTTATGTTACAGCATGGGCGACTCGTTCTCGGTGTCTTTGATGGTCAGATACATCACTGTGATGTTGGACAGATCCAAGGCTGTAAAAACCGACTGTAAAATAATTACCACCCTGTGATCTCTTCTCCGTGCATTAGATAAGGCAGAGAGAGGATATAGCTCACCATTAAATACAGTCTGTCTAACATTTCTTGATGGCCAAGCATAAATATCATAACCTTTGAGATAAGGTTCTGTAGGCTGATGACATTGATATTTAAAATTTAACACCAAATAGAAACAGCGTGTTTGGTAATATATTAGAATTGTGATTTATGGTCATTAGACTGCCATTTTAATCATCCTTAAAAAAGTCTTTGTTTTCATATAACATCTGTGCATAGATGGTTTCTGTTCATTGCACAGCAGAGATGGCCTGTTATAAGATATCGTTCTACATTTGCTTTTGTTAAACGGAGTCATTATTCATCAACCACATTCACTCATCTTCAGCTATAACAGCGGAAATCAGGAGTGAGGGTTTTAAGTGGGCTGCAAACTTTTTGTCGTTGTTCAGTTTTCAGATACGTGTTGTTAGAAGACATGACTGAAATTTAAGAGTTAACACAGGACGTCGGTTCAGGGGGGAGAAGAGTTTTTAAGGTGAAAGGCTGTGATGTAGGCTTTTGGGTTGTCTTCATTACATTTAAGGAGGAATGTGTTCTCTCCTGGCAAAAAAGTTGTCCTTCTTGGTCCAATTTAACACAAAAGAAACTGAAGGAAAGAAGCAGAGCAGATGTTTATTCTTTCAGAAGGATGGCTGCTCTTCCATTCATGTTAAAATCCTTGATTTAAATTAAATGATTTACAATTTAATGCATTTTATTTAACCTCCCTTTCTCATTGTCTTTCTATCATGCACACACACACACACACACAAACACACACTGGTCTGACAAGAGCAACAATGCAGATCACAGAGTTATAATGGATAAGAGCAAGCCACAGAATAGAAAAACAAGCCAGCCCATCGCTCCCCTCTACCCTCAGCTGTAAAAGAAGCGTTTATGTCGCCTCTTTTCATACACAAATGTAAAGAAGGTGGGCGATTCTGTCAGACCTCTATAGTTAAATGGCAAAAAGGTTACCCCATTCTTGAAGTGCAGAGGCAGAGCCGATTTTATTTCACTTATTTTATGCCAAGAACCTGTTTAAACGGGGTCTAGTGCAGCAGTGAACCTCTAATAGAATTTGTGCAATTTAAAAAAATAATAATTTCCACCCACATTTGGCTACAATGTGGGTGGAAATTATGCACATCATCTCGTGACTCTCATGACTTTGCAAAGGACAGACTCTGTGCAGGCTTCTGTGGGTATTTTCCAATAGTTGACACTAATGATTGCTGCAAGGTAGCGCCTGAGAGTTCAGCAGCATGTTCCCATCATCAACACCACGCAACCAAGGAAAGATGCGGGCGTCAGACAGGGATTAACACGCCACGCATTTTAGTAAAGTAAGACATGACAGTGTATCCCAGGAGACTTTGGGTTGAGAAGAAAATTCCCCCAAATTCCCAACAGATAGAATATAATAAAGCCTGTTGTTCCCCAGCTGTCTGCGTCCTATTGTGGAATCTAGTCCAAAATCTGCTTTTGGATTCTATTGTATCTTTTGTCGTACCCTCGTTTTGCTCCGATTGGCCTAATGGACCGCAGGGGAATGGAACACTTCCTAGTTGAGCAGCGGTGGGTGTTCGGGGTTGCAAGGTTCAACATTGTTCAAAATGAGTTGATTAATGACAGCCTTCAAAACTCAGACCGGGAGATAATGAGGAGGACAAGAGGGAGGGATGGAGGAGGAGGAGGAGGAGAGGAAAAGGAGGCGAGGCGGAGAGCTGAGATTGGATGATTATTACTTAGCACAGTTAAGGGTGAGATGACAGTACAATGACAATGAGGCTTCAGGGTAGAAGTGGAGGGAGAGAGGAGGCACATAGCTAATTACTCCTAAACAGAGGTCTGTGAATGATAGGAGGAGACAGACACACGTAGAGCTGGTTAGCACACAAAGACAGGGGCAGTGACTGGGCCGCAAAGGAGTGGCTGGAGAGAGTAGTTAAACATCTGTTGCTCTGTGGGACACCCAGTCTGCTCCTCAGAGCGAGGATCTCAAAGCGCTCATCGCACACATGTTCCTCAGCACGACAATGTGAAGCCTGTGCTAACCACTCTTATACAAAACTGCTATTTTTGCACCAGTGCTGTCAATATTTGTTCACATAAAGCATTAAGGGAACACCAGAATCATTATAAATCATGCTTTAGGGAACATGAACTTCCAGTTCCTGAGATATTTTAGCCATAAACATAGTGACAGATCAACACAGACATAAAAGTAAACTTTTATCGAATCAAAATAGCAATCTCCTCTTTTATATGTTTGCTTGAATATGACATGAACAAACATCTGCTCTTCTTGTCCGCTCTTACCTGCATTTTTCTATAACTAATAATCGTTCTTTCCACAGCTGAGACAGTTCAATTAGCCTTGTGATCCACAGACACTCCCACCAATCCATGTTTGTGGCATTTAATCAGTGGCATGCGTGTGTGTGTGTGTGTTAGGGTGAGTGGTAGGTTAAGAAGGAAACACATAATTCTTTGTAGTAACCTTGTGTGACACTGTCACATCAGCTTTATTTTGTTCCCCTTCTCCTCTGGTTGCTTTAGTACCTGACACGCTGAGATGAAACATGCCTTTATTGTTGAGTGAGGCAGATTAAATAAAAAAGGCCAGAGGGAGAAGCTTGTAACTCTGGGAATGAGTTTAGGTTGCAGATTTAGAATATTGCATCGCTGGCTGCTGTGGGGGTGTTGCATTCTTATCAAAGCGCATCCTGAAGTGACCTACATGATGATATATGGGCTGAAAACAATCTGAATAAATGAAGAAACGCTGGAATCTCAGCCTGTTTCATACTGAAGACACGGAGCAGCCTTCATGTTTTTCTATCGCTTTTATTTTGCAAATATTCTGCACACATCCTCCTCTTAATTTAAACCATGGGCTTTAAATGTCTAAATATAAACTCCATAGGGAAATATGAATTTCAGTGTAAAATGATTATTTCATTTATTAATGAGGGAAAAAACAGTTGTCCAAACCTACCTGACCCTGCGTGGAAAAAGTAACTGTCCCATAGACCTAAAAACTGTTACTACTACTCTTAACTAATTTAAGATCCTGCCAATCTGATTTAAGCCACTCCACAGCAATCGCAGACCATCACTCTACCGAGTATTTTCAATCATGCAGTTCTTTAGATGTTGTTTTGGGGTCTTCTGGATGAGTCACTGATGCACTTTTGGAGTAATTGGGATTGTCTGGCCACGCAGGGAAGTGTCACCATCGTTTAAAGTTTCCTCCATGTGTGGATAACGGCTCTCACCGTGGTTCACTGCAGTCCCAAAACCTTAGAAAAGGATTCTTAGCCTTTCCAGACTGATACATGTCAGCAACATGCCTCCAAATTAATTTCCGTCACTACATGCCAGATACATGAGTGCTCTGAGTTTAAACAGCATTAAACAGTATTTTTATAAGCAACTCTTGAGAACATAGCAGGTTAATTGCATGCACGCTTACGATACACATATTAATCTAGTAGCAGGTCTGAGCGAAGGCCTAAGTGTCTTCGGCTTCAGTTTGAGACTGGCTGCAAAGTACTCTACTTAGTGATTAATGACGAGGGTCCATTATTAGCTCTCAGAGATGCTGAGACCTGAAGTTATTACCCTAAAAGGCAAGTAATGTAGAAAAGATATGTCGGTGTATGGTTATTAGAAGTGTACGTGATGTACCCTTGTCTGCACGGGTTGAACTTTTGCCCGTCTGTCACCATGTATTTTTGAACTGTATTGACGTAGGTGTGATATTTTATCCTATAAAACCAGAACCCAATGTATTCTTGTCAGAGCAAAACAATCCGTATGCTGACGGTTGGTTGTTCTCCTGTGTTAATAAAACTCATCGTTTGATTGCACTTTTCCGGAGCCTCTGTCGTTTGTTGTCTGGTCTGAAGTTGATCGATCTCGCAGCAGATGACGTCTCATTTTCCTCACTGATCCTTTTGCTTATGTGTTGTGTCTTCTGTCATTATTGTTCCCCCCAACCTTCTGCTCCTCACTTTGTCTTCTTTTTCCACACTTTTTGCCAATTTTTGTTCATCTAATGGCAGTCTGAACAAATGCGTTAGTTACAGTAATATGCAATTTAAAAAGCAAGCGTTAAAATCATCAGTACCATTGGGGGCCATAATGTCTTGATTAAGAGTCATTATCCTTCCAATTTTGCTCTAAACAGCTTCTAAGCACCAATCAGGAAACTCAGTTTTAACTGCCTTTTCACCCTCCACGAGACAGTTTATACTATGAAGAGCAAATATTTCATCGTAGTCCTTGAAGCAGCCTGGGGCCTTTTTGAAATTTAAGGAAAATGTCACAGAATCAACCTGATGTAGTAACCGGACGCAGTAAG
The DNA here is from genome assembly GCF_018398535.1 of Haplochromis burtoni. Lineage (NCBI taxonomy): Eukaryota > Metazoa > Chordata > Actinopteri > Cichliformes > Cichlidae > Haplochromis > Haplochromis burtoni. The sequence goes on from NW_024582435.1 coordinate 1,420,437, forward strand.
CTGCTGGGAAGATGGATAGCTGCCAAAACTGTGCTCTACTGCACTAAAATGTATAAATTCACAGCCTTTGCATGTTACAAATAATTTATATTCACTGAGGCAGATACACTCACATACATGCCTGCTAGTTTCTGAGCTACCTGTCGTCCTGCCTAATGTCTGTAAATGAGCACCTAACGATGTGTGTGAAGCTATTTGCTTATCTATATCATTGTCGCAGCTGCTTGTGTTCACACGCAATCTATGTGAAGATCATTAAAAGACACAGATGCACACACAAACACGCCAACTTTTGCTTGCACAGGGAACAGGATGTGTTATCACTTGCATGAACTTGTAATGCAATGCAAGCGACTCTGTGTGGCAGAAAGTGAGCTCAAGCCCTTTCTCATGCTAAGCTAATGGAGAAGTTATAAGGATATTGAGATTGGTTGGTCAGTCTAGCACTTACATTTTGAAACTATTATTAGCTGGATTGCAGCTGGATTTGTGGTACATTCACATTCACTGCATATCCATCTGGTCTGTAAGTCTGACAGATCGTTTCAGGGTCCAAATCCGCTTCAGGTCCCAAAGTCAAACGAACACTGTGGCATCATTGAGAGTCACAAACGGTCTAAATTCTTTCTGCTGTAATAATGATCAGCGTTGCTGCTTTACCAGGTAAACAATAAAGTTTAACATCCATGAAAACAGACTTTATGAAGTTTAACTGAGTTAGAAGTTAGCAGGAAGTTAGCTTGCTAGCTTGATATAGCATGATACCTAAATATGATATAGCATGTTCTGACTGAGAGATTTCTGAAAAATTCAAACGTACAGCTCTGCTATCACTTCCAACATAAATGAAGACAGAAAACTAAACAGCAGTGGCGTTTGTAGGGTTATTGAAGTTGGGCTAGCTGCTATATAATGATGTGCTACGTGATCGCTAGCGACACAGCTATGTTAGCATAGCGTAAACAGTGAAGCTGGAGGATGAACGCTAACTTTTTTCCACTCGATAAAAGTTAACGAGAGGGTTCCCGATGGTTAGGCACAAATGCAATCGCATGGCAGGATGCTGTAAACTTCAGTCAGGAGAACAACTGAGATAATCCATCCACAATAGGAGGTTAGTCATTAATATACTGCTGCATGGGCTGGGCTGTAGTTACATCGTAAGGGTTTAAAAACTGAGCTTTAAAATGAACAGTGGTAATAAAAACCCAGACAGGCCGACAGTGATCACTGACTGTTTTTAGGGGCTTGTTCAGATTAAATAGAACAAGATACAAAACATGTTAAAAACACAACAGCCTTGTAGTTTGGAGCAGGAAGCAGGGTTTATCACATCATCATTTAACAACTGGATAGTGTCCGGAGAATTCTACCTTTGATTTTGGGCCACTAGCAGACTGTGAGAATCATTACTTTTCCAATGAAATGAAGTATCTCTACAATATAAATACATTATTTTATGTTAACTTCCCATGTATCACCATTGTTTAAGTTAATTATGACTGATAGGCTGTAGTTCCCAGAGGAAAAAATTCACAAACATTGGCAGGTTAGCCTAGTTATCATTAGCATTTTAGCATGGTGCAGATACAACACAGTTTTAGTTAAAAGCCATGAATATTTGAATAAAGTCAAACTTTTATCAAACAGACACTTTAACTTAGTGGCTGCATTCAGCACATAAATGTGTCATTTTATAATCTGAAAGAAATGATTACTACTCGCGCAGATTCCCACAGATGGTGGAGCAGAAACTAGTTTCCACCCCCGGATCCATTCTTGTCTATAATGGCTACAAATTGATGAAGCCATTGAGTGTGCTGGTGACTCAAGGGTGAGTGGGGACAGAGTCTCCACCACCCAGTAGCACTCATTAATCAGATCTGGTCCATCCCCGGTCCCTCCCTTCAGACTGCCTGACACGCTGCCAGAGGCAGTAATGTGATACTTTGTGTCTGTCCCTGTCGGTGGGTGTCCGTCCTCGTCTGCCTTTAGCACAACCTCATTTTCTTGTTACTGGGTCTCTACTTCCTGTTCATGCCACCATCAGCCCCTGCAAAGTAAGTTCATCATACATTGAATTATTCTTTATATTGATGGTTATATGGACGTTATATTGATGGTTATAAAAAGAAAAAGAAGAACATCAGTAAATGAACTCCAAAACTAGCTATCGGACTTAAGGTAAAGAGAAATGACTTTCCCCTGTCTGTTTCTGGTCTTCAGGGCTGCTTTTATTTAAATCACAGTATCGATTTATGCCAAAAATAAATCACCAAGCTGGCGACCAATATGTTGACATCTACATTCTAAACTCAATAATGAAATCAGCCTTGACGCGTTGACAACTCAATAGTGTCAATATGGTTAACCAACTTCACACACAGGCTAATTTACGCCCACTGCCTTGAAAAAACAAAAACCCCACAACCAAACAAAATCATAACAATCGTTTAATGGGAAAAACAAACATTTCAATGATGACATTTCTGAAAATTGTAACCATACAAGGTGCTTGATATTATGTCTTTGATGCTATCCTAATTGAGTTACAGCCAGAAGGTCACAATATGACGACAGCTCGTGGTCCTGCGATACAGAACGAGGATTATTTATGACGATTTCATCTCCGATGATATGCTACATTAAATTAATGGATCAAAAAAAAAAAGGTTGGAAGAAGGAGGAATGGAGGAGGGGTGTTGCATATTGAACTTAGAAATTCTTTGGATCAACTTTGATCTTATTGGCACTTTGCAGCAGTAAATTTAAGACCTGGTAATTGTTCCAGGAGCATAAAAATGGCTGCCTGGTTGATTTGAGTCTGCTTGGTCGTTCTTTGGCTAAATCTGCAGTCACTGTTTGTAGATCTGAAGGAGTAATCCAGTGTTTCTCATGGGGAAGCTGGTTAAGCATCCCAGTATGAAAATCTTGTTTAAGGAATGCAAAATGACATATTTTAATTTGTAGTTGTTATTGTTTGGTGATGTCTCACATTAGAACCTTTTAAAACATCCTAAAATAACTGAATACATAATTGGCTTTATGACGATATTATATGTGAAATATGACTATAAGCGTTTAAATGATGGATAAAGTAGGATGTTAAATAAAGGTAAGTATAAAGTACAGAGTCACAAATCACATCACATATTACGAGTCCTTCTATAATTATTTTACTTACACTGTCTTTGACTTCCCAGGACATTTAACTAATTCCAGTGTTTACATTTTATATTTATATTCAAGAAACTACAAGAGATGGCTGCATGGATAAATGGCTGCATGATGAGGTTATTTCCACCTTTGAAATACTACCTTTATAGTGGGACCTTAGCAAACGGGTTGAATAATAAAATAACAATATACATTTAATTTTACATTTTCCATGTATGGAAGGAGAACCGGCCATGCAGGAAACCCTTCACAAAGAAAAATTGATGGCGCTCATTAAACTATGACCTGCATGTTTTATCTGCCTGTAGCTAATAATCTGTGTTTGTGTCGTTAATTCATGTAATAATAATAATAAAAAATAAATAAATAAATAAACAGTGAGACAAGTCTCAGTCATAAGAGCTTATATTTTAAGCTAAACCTTTTTGAATACGTTTGGTGCCTCAGCCTAATCAAACATAGAAAATAAAAGCAAAAACAATCAAAGGATAATTATTTGTTCTTTAAAAAAAAGCATTACACACATCATCTATGAATCATTCACTAATCAGTAAGCATTATTAGTTATGATTTTACTGCTGTGTAACTATTAACTGAAGGTTCATTATCAATTCTCTATTTATTAATTATGGTCATTATGTCGTGTTGTGAGTTACCTCATGTATGGGGTCCACTTTAAATGACATGGTCACTTCAAAAAGTCTCGAAGATTCAAAAACTTTCTTTGCTTTCAACTTGTAAATGTTAAATCTGTAGAAACCAGTGAGAGATCTACAAGAGAGGTTAGCTTTGGCTTCAGTCGGTGGCTTTGACTGCCCCCTAGTGTCTTTACCAAACAGCTGCACAGCTCCAGTTGGAGGCAGAGATGTTTCAGCTGTCAGTGCCAGACTGAGAAGAAGCTGTGAACAAACCAAGCTGATATATTTAAGAGTCAGCTCTCTACACGTGAAAGAAATCTGTGCCACAAATGCAACAGAAAAGAGGACAAGGCATCATCAGTGCTGTCAACATTGTTCAAGGCTCCCGTTTATCTCGACTGCTGCCAGGTGAGCTCTATCTTAGCATCAGGACTCAGACCATGTTTTAGACGCTTTCTCCTCATGCAGTGCAATGAGTGGTTATTCTGTATGAGAGAGCAACACATCTCAGACCAGTACCAGACAAGAAGGACTTCTCCCACAGGACAGGATGTGTGTGTGAGACGAGTATGTACCTTTAAACACATCTGATCATGAGGTGGTTACGCTCTTAGCACACTTAGCAAGCATGCAGTGTTGCACACAAAAAGCAGAATGATGATGCAGCAAGAACCTGTGCAGGAGTGAGTCAGGTTTATAACACATTACACTTGCATTTTTTATTTATTGCCAGCAGCATTGCAGCTGCCACTGCAGCTCTTTTTAAGCATGATGTGCCATGTAGATCCCGGTGTCAGCATCTTATTTACCCGCTTCCCAGTCAGTGCACAGCATATGACAATGAAGGGTTAACTGGATGAAAACTGAGATTTGTATTTGATGAATGTAAGCAACATAATAAAACCTTTTCCAACTGTTTATCCAATCAGTACTGGGAATGTGGTGTACGTCTACCCTTAATCAAATGATGCGAGTCTAATGACTCATGGACTTTTAGCAATTTGCCAAGAAGAAACAAAAAACAGGACGTCAGTTTTTGTGTCTGCACAGGTTTATAATACAGTAGACTTAATTTTGTTATTTACTGCCAGCAGCATTAGAGCTGCCACTGGATCCCTGCCACCGCGATCAGACATCAGGTTTGCTAACGAGTCCTGCACAGTTTGCATCATTAAAGGTGGATAAAGTAAAGTTATTTAAGTATTTCTCTCCTTTCAGTGAGCAAAACCGAAGCGTTACTCTGTTGATTACAGAGAAGTCTGTGAGGACATCAGCATTTTTTCATAAAAACTTACAAATAAAATCAGACATTCGAATTTATGTTGTTATGGATTCATGAATCAGTGAAAATCTATAACTCACCATTCATTTTCTGCCTGCACGTCACAGCTTTCATGGTTATGTCACCTTAGAACCACAGGATGTCGCTAGAGACTATCATCTCTCAACTGGCATAATTTGCTTGTACACACCGATTGCCCCAATATGGTTCCCACCAGTGAACAATTTTGCCTTGATATAAAAATAACCAAGGAGGGTCCCACATTTCCCCACCTGTGCACCGTTTCTGACAAAAACAGCGAACGTCCAGAATCCACCGGAGGAACCGGTCAGACCTGCTCAGTGTTCAACAGCTTCAGGTTCTGCAGGAGACGGGATCGTGCACTGGCCAATTCCTCCGAGATCTCACTCAGGGTTGAATATTCAGTGGGAGGCTGGGACTCCGCCTTCGTTTCCCAGCCTGCAGAGTGGTGGGAACCGGGTACTAGGCAGCCCAAAATGGTATGCTATTTTTACCACTGTGTTCAATCTGAGGGCTGCTCTCTAGAGACCTGTTGCCGGCAGTTCTCCCAAAGCCGCGGAATTTAACCCTAGGACAGCTCTCCCCAGATGTGATGGAAAACATCTGGCCAGCTGCTTGACTACAAGGCTTGGCCGTCCAGCCTCAGTGCTACTAACCCCCCTAAACACTCGTATACCAAGATAAAGCCCAGTTGATACTGATGATAAACAGCAACCAAGGCCCTTTAAAGGAATGTGAGACTTAATAGTGTGATGTACGGATGACTGAAAGCTGCCTGCACGTGGTACGTTATATATAAAAAAGCCTTTTTTGATTTGAAGTATTAACCATATACTGGTTTCGATAATAAAGGCAAGTATCTTTGAAAATAACTGGATACAGAAATAATGCAAAGAGTGTCCCAGAATAACATTTATTAATTACTGACTTTTATTTAATTTAAAAAAAGATTACTTGTAAATGTTACATTGAGTTCTACTGAAGCATTTCCATGATCTGTCTCTTAGCACAGGTTAACATTAGGCACACAATAATGCAGACATCATTTTGCATTTCTAGCAACTGTTCAAATACAAAACAGAAGAGCGATTCAGAGAGAGAGAGAGTGGGGAGGAAGAACCCTAAAACTGCACTGAAAGCAGCGTAGCCAGGAAAATACATCAAAACTGGAATTCAGCCCATCTGTTCCCACGTGAGGGTCAACGGCTGATTTCTCAGGTCCCTGTGTCGTGCGTTACATTAAAGAAAACACAAAATCAATTTCCATGTACAGACCATGATACCCTGGATTGCAAAAGCCATCAAGAGCTAATTTATGTCATTCCCTCGCACATTCACCGAAAGTACAAAACGCCCCACCAGAAAAATCAGACAAATAGTCAACGTGCCTGAAAATCTAGAGCTCTCGCTTCTTGACACGCGAATGTTCCCCGTGTATAAATGACTGAATACCAGATTTTTTTTAAATAAGACTTCTATAAAGTTGTAAAAAACCCAAATTTGCCCATTCTTTGATTCATCAAGGATCTGTAGTCACTTAATATTTGGCCTTTCCTAAAAAAACAAAAAACACACTAGGAGCGAGTGGGCGGAGCACAACACCGACTCAAACTTCAGTGGCAGAAACAGCAATTTTACAAATACAGCAATGAAAATAAAGATACTAAACTGCCCTTTGTCCGAGTCGGGGCCACGGCCTTCAAAGCTTATGTACAGCTTATGGCACAGGAAGGGCAACTGTTATGGGGCCTCACTGCTGTTTTACCAGAGAGGGAATAATTGAGACAAAACGTTTTACTTATTGCACGAAAAATATTCAGTTCAAGGGTTTGCGTCACAGAAAGCTTTGGATGAGGGGAATGAATCCTTTGGTCAGGCATCTTTCTGTTTTGGTCAGTCCCACATGATGCTCAGGGGGCTTCTTTTAATTTATATATGGAAATCTGTGATATGAGTGCAGGAAGTCTCTACAGAACAAAGCCTGAGAATCAATGCACACTGCAGTGTGTTGAGAAATGGCAATTTATCACATGTGCAGCCTCATCAGCACTGCAGGTCAACGCTGCCCGTTCGGAAAGGTTTTTGACCCTTTGAATAGCTCGACATGAACGGGAACAACGTTTGTGTTTGTACGCCGACACGTGACAAGTCACAGGACCTGTTCAATGGCACATAGAATGGATACGAATGGGGTTTTACAATAAATCAAGCACATTACATTTGACTTTGCAGCTGTCCACCTTTTTCTGAGAAAGAAAATATAGAAAATAATACAACATACAATCAAATACATTTTCAGGTCATCCTCTTTTTGTTATGCGGAGGTGAAAGCAAGTGCAGTATTCATGTTCATCAGAGAACAAAATCCGACAGGCTGACCCCAAAAGACCTCGGGGTCATCTCAAATTTGAAGCCATCTTTTTAAAGCTAAAGCTGCTCAAACGCAGATGAGTCGAGATCTGTGGAGCTCGTCACAAACGTCTCTAATTTACCGTACAGGCAGAACAATCATTGTCAACGTCACCATTGGTATACAGAAGTCTGTTGTGCACTAACAAGATTTGCAGCGTCAACTCTTCGCGCCAGCTTCACAAAACACCAGTGAAACATTTTAATAATTTTCTGTGGCATGCAACCCAGATTAGGGCTTTCTATGCCAAACAAACAATGTGGTTACATCTGTACCTGTGCCTTAGAAACTTTGATAAGAACAAAAAGCCAAATAACTGCACATTTTTAGGCTCAGAGGGGAAACTGGAGTGACGGCTTTTGAGTCCAGAGTTTTGGGGGAGGGCGATGGTTTGATGTTTAGTCGCCGCCAGACCGAGCGCTCAACGACAGCAGTGGAGACTTCACTATGGCGATGTGGGTACCGACACCTCCAGCAGGCGGTTGTTCTTGCGCTTGCAGGACACGCTGTTGCCGTTCTTCGGGCTGCTCTGGATGAACTTCACGCATACTTTGTCCTGCTTAAACTGCACCAGGAACCTGCCACACAGAAAACATCGGCAACGTCACAAAACATCGACGGCGCCGAAGAAATATCACCTTTCTCAGTGCGACTGCTCTTACTCATCCGAGATGTCAACTTTAAGTTTCTCCCGGTCTGCGGCGGTCGCCCCGATGCGATGGAGCTTGGTGATGATTTCAATAAGGTGCTCACTGCTGAGCAAGAAATCTCCTTTGACAGCTGAAGCCGAACCCTGCAGTAGAAGAAAGTCACATATTAAGATCTTTTAATAAACTTTGGTGTCTCGTCTGGCCTTACAGTAATCGTCCGTCACTTGGAGACATTTTTATTCGCTTCCCGCCGAGCTAAATGAGAAGCTCACTGCCTGAATGGCTTTGGCTTCAACGAGCCAGAGCACAGCGGCTTCATAATTCTACTCAACTACACAATCGTGTCTCTTCTCACCTCTTTGAGTTTGAGAGCAAAGAAGCCGTCTTTCTGCGTGCTGACCGACACGCTAGTGACGTCTGGCAGAGGAATGCTGGCCTTCACCTGGCCCGTTTTCTGGTCAGCCAGGACAAAGTTCTTCTTGGTCAGCAGGAAGATCCGTGGCGTTCCCTGCAAACGTGCAAGCTAACATTTTAGCCCTCTATCATTCCCCCTCTACATGTTTTCTTTCAATGCATTTTTAAATGCTTGTGAGCTCCAAGCTCTGAGCTACAACATAGCAGAGCTGTCCAGAAATGTCTGATGTCTGCTGGAAGAAAAACGCTGTCAGTTGTTATGATGTCAAAAAACATCAGCTCACCGTGTAAAGTGTTGAAATATACATCAAAACAACAAACGGCGGCTCTGCTTCACTGTGGAAAATTGCAGAAAATCTCTAAACACACAAGGTCGCTGTGTAATCACACTTCCTGTTTTAGGTTTTCCAGTTTGCATACAAACTAAATGGACTGTAAATACTGTGGTGTGTGCGCATTTTCTGACCTTGCCATTCGCCCTGTTAATCTTGTTGACCACGTCGGCCAGCAGGACCTTCTCGTCCACAGCACTGTTGAGTTTCTGATATTTGGGGTTCTTGCTGATCTCCAGGTAATCTCCTTTGAAAGGCTGACTCACACTGACACACAATACAGGAAAACAAGACTCCACTTTACCTTGATCACGTGACTAGACGTTGCTTTTATCTTGCTATAAAATAAAGGGCACTTGATGGCAGTGATGTTCAGCTACCTGCTTGGGTAGAGAGCCTTTTTATCCTTGAAGATCTCACTTGCTTCCAGCTTCTCCTCATACACTGCCTTCTTCTCCTCGGTGAACTGGTCCCTGTATTTCTTGCACTGAACAAGAGACAAATTCATTCAGTTACATTCTGATGTATATGCAGTTATTATAAACATGGTTCTTTAATGTGGCTGAATGTGGTCGGTTTTTGTGACCGACCCTCCAGTGATGGAAGATTTTCCGGAGCTCGGTGTGGACTCCATCCAGGAAGCCGTACGGCGTGGCCGGCCACTTTCTGTCTATGGGGGACATGGAAGGCATGCTGCTCTTCAAGCCCAGGAAGTATTTCTGTATCTGGACACATAGACAAGAAAATCATCTTTGGTTTCTTAATATCATGTTAAACTTGAACATTAAAAACGAAAAGTCCAACTTACAATTCGCTGGATGGTAAAGTCGTAGATCTTTTTGCCGGCATTTGCCCTGAAGAACTTCCTGTACTCTCTGCGGACCTATAACGGCACCAAAAGATCAGATGAAATCAATGAACTCAGTTGGTTCTTAAATCTTATCTGTGTGTGTATTTGGAAAGAGAAGGAGGCACACCGACAGCAGGATGACAGCAACACAAACAGCACACTGAAAAAAACATCTGACGTTTGGTTAGTGACGAACAACTGCAGTCTGCTGGACGTTGACATTTACTTTACTTGAAAGGATGTGATGGTTACAACAAGCAGTCTGACCATAAGTCTACAAACTGAGGTGGAAATGGGTGCACTGTGATGCACGAGGTGATGAAAAATAAAAAAACAATATTAGGACTGCAATAAATGGTGTATGGACAAGTTTACTTCAACAACCAGCAACAGGGACAAGGACACACACCTAGAGAGAAAGAGAGAAACTCTGCTGGATAGAAAAAAGTGCTCGTTCATGGGTTAGTGTGACAGATGCAGAGAAAAGAAGATACGAGTCAGACGCCGCTGCGTGACATCTGCAACATTAAAAGCCTCAAAGGAGGAAAGAAAGGTCCAATCCTCAATCATCCATTTAAAATGGATTTTTCTTAACTACTTGTCTTATATACGTTGCATTAAAACAAATTACAAAATGCAAGAAGTGTCACGAGGACAGCGCCTGGATAATGACAGAGAAGATCCCTGAGGAGGATGAGGAAAGTCAGGGGTGTCGAGTAGGTGGCAGACTTGTTGATGGCTGCGCCGTGGGGCTGGGAGGTACCTTGAGTCCCTGCCAGTAGGCCCAAATCAAAGCGACAGCGTGCTTACGCCTGGCCTCTTCCTTCAGTCTCCTGAGCTCCCTGCGAGCCTGTTCGGGGGTGGGAGGGAAGAGACAGAGAGTAGGAACAAATGAAGCAGGAGAAGATGAGAGGGAGAGGAGGTAGACACCGTTTTGCCTGAGGTCAGCAACATCAAATGCGCACACACATTGCACACAAGCACAGTGTGATCACTGAGAGACTGTAAAATTACAGCTCTGCTTCTCCAGCCTCCAGAAACCAATATGGAAGTGTGGGTCATGGGAGCATTTATCTGGGGAACTTCTGGAAGGCAAACAGAGCTGGTGCTTTGACAACTTTGAGTGCAAAAGGAGAAAACAAAAAGTCACATCTCAGGCGGTCAGAGGATCCAAACTCATCCTTCTAAAAAACAGCACAGCAATGCAAAAACTACACATGCACCAGCTACACAGGAAGTCATGCAGAGGCAGCAGGCAGCATGCGGTGTGAAGCATGGACCTCGGAGGAAGAAGCTGAAAACAATGCCAGGATAGGACATCAGTCCCTGATGTGATGTATGGAGACTGGACGCCTACGTTTCACTGACTAGTACTCACAGTGGAAAAATGACAGCACTGCAAAGGCAGGTTCAGATGAAAATAACCATTCTGGTCACATGGGTGAGACTGCTGTGCTTTAGCAGCCAGCAGTCCGCCTCTGAGAGACTCCATAATAAGATGTCTTACATACAACTTAAGTGTTTGGAAAGAGTCGAGCAGATGGACACGTTATGGACGAGGTGGGAGTGGGATTGATGGAGGGCGGCAAGTCAGAGTCACGGCAAATCAAGTCAACAGGCTTCCCAAATACCTTGGTGCCCTGCCAGCCAGCCCAAATGACCGATACGGCATGTTTATTCCTCGCCTCCTCCTTCAGCTGACGCAGCTCTCTCCGGGCCTAATGAGAAGCGGTGGCAGTTGTGGGTGAAGTTAATTTCAGTGGCAATCAAAACACAATTGTCCGAAAACAGGGGACAGCAGAGGCGACACAGCAGGGGCAAAAAGGCGGATAAACAAAGACGAACAACAAGAAAACGTGCGAACGAGGAGACTCTCCCCACAATGAGGCTGTGTGTGGTCAGCTTTAAACGAATATCGTATGAAATGATGCAAAATAAAGTCCAGCAAGAAAGTTCAATTATCTTCAGCGTCAAAGGTGCAAACTAACAAAGAGCCAGAACCACAGTTTAGATTTAAGACACTAAAGTCTTAATGCTTTGAGCCTGGCTGTAATTTAGTCTAATAACAACCTCCAAGAATATTCGATATAACAGAGATTGTTACATTCTGACAGGATAATGGTTTCCTGCATGCCAGCAGAATCAGGCTGAGCTGTAAGAGCTTCCTGCTGCACATCATCACATCGATTAATAAGAAGCTTCTTGACTTTAACCAGAGTAAAAACCACAATCATAATCAGATGTGTGGCAACATGTACATTTCTTACTTCCAGCATATGTTTGCAGCATATGCTGGAAGTAATTTTAGATCGCAGCAGAGGTGTGGCACACTGGACAGAAAGTGTAAAACACCTGAGCCGCACGTCGCAGCCACGATCGGCACCGTTTACGACGCCGGATTAAGCGTGTTAGTTGGAGAAGTTGAGATAATCCCACATTTAAGAGCCACACAACAGAAAACGGGAAGAAATGAACAGTCGGGCTCGTTAATCTGGCCGAGGTTCATTCAGCAGGGCTGCTACTCTATCAGGCAGTTTCGTGGTGAGAATAGCATAGGATGGGACAAGACGTGATGAACAGGGATGGCAGCTGGGACAGCAACACACTATCGCTGGGTGGAAATACCTTGGTTCCCTGCCAGTAAGCCCAAATTACTGTCACAGCGTGTTTATTCCGCACTTCTTGTTTCAGACGTCTCAGCTCCAGCCGTGCCTGGTGGATGTGGTGGGCGTTCGGTAAGACAAGTTAAAGATGTGAAGAGGAGAAAAAAAAAAATCGAGACGGGAAAGTTGAAAAAGGAGCAGGGGAGAAAAAATAAGTGGGAGCTGTGTGATCAGCACAAGAAGCAGGATTAAAGGAAAACAGCAGCAATAACATTAAAGGACAGGTTTGTTAAAGAACAGCCGTCTTGCAATACTGTGGAGCCTTTAGGCAAGAACACAGCGAACAATAAAAAAACCAAAGAGTTTGAAGCGTTCAGGAGCAGGCTTCTCCTGCAGAAGCCATCAAGGTACAGCAAACACCTCGCTCTTTGATATCCGTACCTGGGTGCCGTGCCAGAACGCTGCGATGGTGGTCACTGCCTCCTCGCATCTCTTCTGATGTTTCAGCTCTCGCAGAAGTTTGCGAGCCTGGTGGAAACATGCAGACACTTTCATTTTCTTCCACACGACAGCTGCTACACTTTTTTCAATGAACAGAGTGATTTCAAAGACAGATGCACACCTGCCAGCCTCTGGTGTACGACTGAACCATGGTGGTAGCACTCTTGATGTTCCGGTACTTCTTTTGTTGCTGTGAGATGGAAAAGTGTCATTATGCATCGGTGAGTATGGTTTTTAATCCGCTTTGTATTTTGGTGTAATTAAAGGGTCTCACAGCGTAGCGGCGGTACCAAGCTGCCACCACTATCTGGCTCTTCTTCATCAACAGGAAGTGCGTGCGGCACTTCCAGCCTCTGTAGATCTTCTGAATGAGTGTGGCAAGGTCCTGGAGACACTGCTTTCTCTTCTCCTCCAAGAAAAAGAGCTGCAGGAAGAGGAGAAAATTAAGAGCTCCAGACAAGAGCACCTGGGAAACTGTGTGAACGCTGGATGTTATCAACATCATCAAATTATCTGCAGGAAGGTAAAATGTCAGGGAAAGTCAGTTTACTCTGAGGGGAAAAGGTTACGAGTTGGACTTTTTAGGGGGGGGGGGGGTTCTAAACTGAGGAAGCACCAATTTCTCAATGACAAGAACAAAGTGCAGGTGGGAGAAAAAGTTTACTGCTCCAGGAAGACAATAAAACTGACCTTTTGATAATCGACTTATTCTCAAGGATGAGACCGCATCAGTTATTGCACTGGTGTGAGGAATAGGGCTGCCACAAACGATTATTTTGATAGTCGACTAGTCAGCGATTACTTTTGCGACTAGTCTACTAATCAGATCATCATCCATTGGACGTAAAACGTACAGCTTATTGCACCAGCAGCATCTGCTCTTATATAACTATCATTA
>NW_024582435.1:1434993-1441177 GCF_018398535.1 Haplochromis burtoni
GCTTACAGCTTTAAGTGTTTAAGTATGTGCTAATAGGGCTGGGCGATATGACCCAAAATTCATATCTCGATATTTTTTAGCTGGATGGCGATATAAGATATATATCTCGATATTTTTTTTAAAGCCATAAAGTAAGAACAAAAAGAGAGTTCTTAGTCAAAGCTGTGTCCCAGATGTCACACAGGCACTTTTATTAACATACGAGCGATGTACATAAAATTTACTCAAAAATAAATTATCGAGCATTTATTAAATAATAATGCTCCATAAATAAAAGAAAACAATGTTGTTTTTGTGCATAACAAAAAGCTCACAATTGTGCAGTCAAAATGTAAACTAACAGACGCTGAGCATAATAACAAAGACAGATTTCACAGCTGCTCTGTTCCCAACTTCTACTGCGTGACTGACAGCCTGGAGTTTGAAATCCGCTTCGCAACCACGTCTCTTAACAGGTGCCATTTATGGTCCTTATACACAGTAGGGTAATATTACGTTGAAGCACAGTACGTATCACTCCGCGAGGCTCAGCCGTAATGCTCCGACAATCCATCAAGCGGTGCAGCTCCGTAGCTTACCAAAGTCGTACTAAAACATTTTTTGACAGATTGCTGAGCGCCGTGTTCCACATAAAATCGGTTCGCGGCCATCAAGCACAACCAGAATTCATACATAAGGCGCGCTGTCAACTTTTGAGAAAATGAAAGGATTTTAGTCCGTGCAGCACCTCTGGGCTGCATGGCGTTAGCGTGGTTAGCTCGTTAGCGTGGTTAGCTAGCTAACACGTTGACGCCGTCCAGCCCCACGCACGGGGCGATGCGCAGTAACTCGTTAACGGAGATTTGCCGTGTCCATCTTGTCGCTTCCTGCAGGTGAAGCGATGGGGGAGGAGGGGGAGTTGTGTCACATGCAGTGCTGCCATCTTCTGTTTCAGTCCATTATTACACTCTTAAATCTTACTACTTATTCCTGCGTCTTTTGGGATCCAGACTTTAAATGAGGCAGACAAAAAGCTTCAAACGACGCGTCGACTATTAAATTAGTCGTCGACGTTTTTGACAGTCGACGTAATCGTGACTAGTCGATTAATCGTGGCAGCCCTAGTGAGGAAGTCACTGCTTTACCTTCAGGAACACTGGGCCTGTCGACATAACGCCACATATGGAAGTTTCTGGGTTTGTTCATATATCCACAGAGCTTGACTGATACCTACGTCGCGACTATTCTATTTTCTGTATAGATAAAAAAAATGGTGTCAGTTAAGCCAAAGGTGTGACTGCAGTGATTAAGGAGCAGAATAAATATGCTCGAACTCTGTTTCAGTGATTTTGAAGCTGTAGATATGTAAAGCAGATAAGCTGATCAGATAGAAAAAGCAATTATGGAAAAATTCTCCCAGTGTGAGATCATGTTATTCCAGGCTCTGTTTGGCCTTTTGCTGGTGGGGGAGAAAGTCCATCCAAACGCTGCAGGCCCGAGCAGCTGAAGAGTCTGCAAGCGCAGAGGAAAGAAGCCTGTTTCCCATGTTATATGGGACAGCTAAGTGAAACCATGTGTTCTCAGAGTGGTGGTTACAAGCTAATTGTTGAAGTGGGGGCTCCAAGCAAAGCCCACCCTGCTTTACAAACATGTAGCTGTGAGAAAGCAAGGCAGCTGAGCACACCGGCTTCAACCATTCGACTCCAAAACAGCCCAATCTGCAGGAATACCGAGCAGCTGTCCAAAAAATAAATGCTTCGCCAGGTTAGAGAGTGGATTTTACCGTTCTTGGGTTTCTGATGAAGATCTTGGAGCGGCCATAAGAGATCTCTTCTGTTGGAATCTGGAGGTCGGCCATCAGCACCTCCACTCCTTCCCTGTGGGAAGTCAGAAAAGTCAAGAGGGTCCTACACTACACGAGCGCAGATATATACAGTTTTCACAGGATTGCAGTGCAGTCCCACCCTTACTGCTTCCATAGGAATTAAGAGGGTAAGTCGCAGGCGTGCGCTGCTAATCAAACGCACTTGATTAAAATAACAACTCTTTAAAATCAGGTTGTGTCAGTTCGAGCTTTCAGGTGTGTGTCAACAAAATCTTCCTAGGAGTGGACGTTCCAGCAAGTTCACCCCGGGGTCAGGTTGTGCAATGCTCAGAGAAAAGGCCTTGCAGGCCTCAGCATGCTAACCTGGGAAGTTCATCACAGTACAATTAGAAAGAGACTGAACAAGTATGGCTTGTTTGGAACAACAGCCTCTTCTTTTTTTAAATAAAGAAAAAACAGGGCAGCACAGCTCATGTTTGCAAAGGTTCAACCTGTGCCGTCTGAACAGGGGAGCTGTTTAAAGTCCAGACGTCAACGTGATGGGAGCTGCGCGTGAATAAACACCTGCAAACATCTGTTCCTCAACGTTTTCATTCAGAAGTAAACACGCTTCTTAGATCAGAGGTTAAATGTCTTAAAAAGTTAAGCTGTAGTCGTCTCGTGTTTAGGATCTTAAGACTACTGTGACCTGCACAGACAAAGGTGAGCGGGCCAAAATTACACAACAACAATGTGAGACTGATGAAAACCACACAGAAAACAATTGCACATGATGCTGAATCACGGGGTTTACTTAGTTTTTCACCTGACAGAAACAGCAGAAGGATTCGGATTCATGGAATAACAGAAGAGAGCGCTGAGGATGGCGTTTGAGAAACGATGGAAACCACGATGAAAGCAACAGCCAGAGAAATATGTCAGGAGACTGAGAAGAAAACTAAAACCACACAAAGCTGATACAAAGATGCTGAAACATCAGGAGCCAGATGTGTGAGACGGCAGATAGGAATCAGTGACTTCACCAGCAGAGAGGACGAAACCTGCAAGTCTGGCCGAGTCGAGGAGACAGATAAGGAGGGAACGTCTGGGCATGTTGTGGTTCCGAAACATAAGGTTTCATTTCTTTCAAACAAAGCTCGCTGTGACGACACGCACCTAAAACATCTCTGCTGACACACTGCTTTTATATAACATGACCGAACCAGCCAAACCTTTTTACCCTGGAATCACTCACGTCTTTAGTTGACTTGCATGTGAATCCATGCATATGCACACAGTGGGGACAGGAATGCATGAAAACAGCTGGGAAAAAAGGAGGGAATCAGTTTCCTTATCCTTAGATCTACACATACCAAACTCAGCCAAAAGTGTTGCTTTATAGCTCAGCGTTTTAGACCACATATTTAAATATACAGATCATATGGTCTGCTGGGTAAACTGCTGTCAAGCTCCCCTAATTATTTTCCCTTTTGCCTCTTTCTGTGTCATCCGAGTACTTTCTAGCAACGGCTGCTTCGCATTCACACAGCCACACCTGGGAGTGGACCGCTCTAGCCACAGTCTATTAGTGCTGGTCACACACTCTCCACTGGGAGCAGAGTCAAGTTTAGTGCCTTAGCTAAAGACACCTGGGAGCATTTCTCATTTTCCACACTCACATTTTCACACTGAAAACTTGAAGGGATTTGCTCTGGCAAGCTTCCAGGGCCAAGACCTCTTTTCCCCCCTAATCAACTATTCCCTAATGTCACCACTTCAGGGTATAAACAACAATTACCTTGCAGGCCCCTTCCAATGCGGCCAGGTCCTTTTGCAGAGCATTTTGTAGCGCTCCAAGCAGGGCTCGTAGGGCTGGCGGAAGGCATAGCCTGCTCGTCGCACACGGACGTTCTCCATCAGGCCCAGGTAGCGCACCTGATGGCGGACCAGAGAGTCGGTGAAGATGTGGGATGCCTTCTTATCATTGGGCTTGATGCAGCTGGAAAGCAAAAATTAAGTTGCAGATATTAGGCTGGTGCGTAGAGCCGGCTGCAGTAACAGCAGCAGCTCTTAAGTGCGCTTTTTGTAGATTAATAGACCGTGCTAGACGGTGAGAGTAACAGCAGGCCGGCTGTACTCTCTGGACTATTTGAAAATGATTTCAAAGCAAACTTTGAGAGAATCACAAACAGCACAAACTGCTCTTTCTGTGTAATCGATATGATCAGATTTACCGGATGTAGTTTGGGTTCTTGGTCTGCAGGTTCCTCATCAGCGTGCCCACTGAAGCTCTGAACTGGAATCCAGCAGTTGGGGGTCTCTTCAGGTTGACTTTGGCTGGGTTGCCTTCAGGAAACAGCTGTTTGATGAGGCTGTGGTTGGCTTTGTACATGGCCTGTGACAGGTCCCGGTACAGAAGGTCATTGTTCTTATCCACAAAGCCCTCCACACGATACAGCACCTGGATACACAGAGGGAAGTGAGCCATTCACAAAAAGGTATTTTCATACACAAGTTGAACAAAGTGGTTACTTCTTTTTACACTTTGATTTTATCCTATGGCAGAATTTCACTGTCCCATGCAAAAATTCATAATATTATATTATTAATTTGTTAACATGTCTTTTTTAACATATCCGTCAGCTGTTGTTGTTGCTGCCTCGGGTACCTTGCCGGCGTAGTGCTGGATGCGGAAGCAGTTGTGCGGCAGGCTGTGGTCGTTGAGGAACTTTGAGTTCTTGTTCAGCCGACTCTCAAAGTGCTGGTGGTCCGCACAGATGGTGTTCAGTTTGTCCAGGAAGGTCTCATCAGTGACCGTCCCCGGCCTCAGACACTCCTCGTCCAGCATGGCCAAGATGCCGTTTTGATTCTGGCACAAACAAAAGGAGGTTTAGGGTCAAACTTCTGAAGGGTTCAATGTAGAAACGTATTATTCTGTCATGGCTCATGTGTTTCACAGTGCTGAACAATCTGTTCACAACAGCTCGGATAATCATCTCATTTTGCTAAGACAACGTCAGACTTAAAATCAGCTTTAATGATGAACTGCTTTTCAATAACAACACGATCATGAGGTTACACAGGAGGTTTACGCCACCTCTGGAGTCACAGAGCGGGAGAAATCATCCAGATTTAACCAAAATTAGCGTTTCTCAGTTATTCCAGAGAAACATAAGTGTGGAGAACATGAAAAGCCAAGAACAGACACAGGACTTACGTTCTCAATCAGGTCACAGATGATGGCATTGTTGAAATATTCAATGTTGGTCCACTCGATGCCCTGTAACAAATGCATAAGCAGAGGTATACAGACATTTGTGTACATTTTAGAAACTGATGTACGCTGCGTGTGGGAGAGCTCAGCACAGCACGTGCATTTTCAGCGTGCACCTCATCTATCGCCTTTACCAAGTATTCATGTGCTGCAGTTACAGAGACACATGTTGCAGCACTTAATATTTACATGGGCGTAATGAGAACAAATGCTCCGGGAAGGGAAAAACAAAGAGACTTGGGTTGGTCACAGATCTTGTTTCTTTCATCTTGAACTCGAGTGCGTTTATTGAAAATGATTTAATCAGGATAAACCGATGCGTTTCCATCAGTTCTGAAGCCATAATTGTCCTCGGTGCTTTGATGTTATGTCCTACAGGCTCCGTCTGCCTCACGTCGAGGCCAGAGTCCCTTTGGAGACTCAAAGGAGGAACACTTTCAATCTTGCCCTCTCAGAAAGGTTCACTGGGCCTTGGAAAAAACGATTTAGCAGCCATCAACTTCATAGCTACTAACGGCTTGGTAACATAGGTCGGGGTAAGCAACTGGACAGATATTTTGGAGGGGGGAGGGGCGGATGCACAGGAGGCATAGCTTAAACTGACGGGTGGCCGGCCGCATTCCTGATTGGTAATCCTCCCTTCTTGCTCCAGCACTGCGGTATTTTCCCATGCAGTATACTGGAGAGAGGCCAGGAGTGGAATATCATTGGTGGTGGTGTTAGTAGGGAAGTGGCGTGGGGGTCACTACCGCTGCACTCATACACAGAGCTCGGAAAACAAACAGAGCCTAAAGGCCCGCAGCGGGGAGTGTTTACTCTCGCCGGAGCGGAAGACCATTTCCGTCCCCAAGAATCCACAGAGGGAAGACGTGAAGGGAATAAATGAAGAGGGTTTTCATGACAGAGACACGCGTGAAGTAATAATGCGTCTGGTCAAAGGGCGAGGCTTGTAGAGCTTAAACAGATGAGCGCCGAGCGCCAAGCCGCCAGCGCAACAAAGGTGTGCAGAGCGCCGACACGTAGAGTGATGCAGATTCTGCACAGCTGTAGGCCTGCACAGCACAGCTCGCTCTCGCTCTGCAGGCCTACTTGTTGTTCCTAGAGTATTTAAAAGTAGAATGGGAGGC
>NW_024582435.1:1441715-1444957 GCF_018398535.1 Haplochromis burtoni
GCTATATAAATAAAATTGAATTGAATCCCAGAGTTCACCATTCACACGCTCACCTCTCTGACATACTCTTCCTGCTCCTCACGCAGGGTCAGCTCGATGAAGATCTGCTGCAGTTTCTCGTTGCAGTAGTTGATGATGAACTGCTCAAAGCTGTTGTCCTGTGGGTGTAGCACCAGGAGGAGAAAAACAGTCAGACTTCTGTTAATGTGTTGGTTCATCTGCATTTCAGAGAATTCCTGCCACTAACGGTCTGCTGAGTGGCTTAATAACAGGTTAGAAGAAGGTAGGACAGGTGGAACATCGACATATCCGGATATCCAACATCCAGCTGTTTGTAAGTACTACACTTCAGGAATCTACGTCTGAAGGATCATCTTATCTTTCATTGTATTAAAAGCTTATCTGTCAAATCTGCTTCAGCTTCTTCTCTTGGCTAACTGAGACTCATCCTTCATATCCATTTCCACTGGATTTGTCTGTTCAATTCACTTTTCCAAGCTAATTTCCTGTTGTGTTTTATTAAAAAGTACGGTTGCACCTGCGCATCCTGGAAGTGAATTCATATCCTCAACAGCTGCACAGCTGCTTTTAGAAAACGAAGAGTAAAGCACGACTGTAACCCAGCATCACTTGATGTCGCTGCACGCACTGACACTTACCGTACCTCTGAAATGACACCAGTGATAATAAGTTTGAACAGCAGCTCGCTCCTTCTGAGGATTTGCTAACTCATTGTCCGACTGAGCACACACCTAATCAATCTGGACGTTGAACAATGGATACCAGGAAGGTTGTAATAATACCAGATAATGACAAGTTCTTATCAGAACACGTTCCTGTGAACTGTCTTGGATTAGATTTCATTAAACATTGATGGAGCGTTGACTATATAACAGCTTCGACCACTTTTAATCCCCACAGCATTCACTTATTATTGTCGTCAATCATGACGGTGTTTAGTGGTGAGTCATGCTTCTTGGCACACTGGGTTAGGTTAACATTTAATTGCTACGGTTAGAGGTTCAAAGACAGTTTAGTCCAACAGCTCGGAGAAGTCGACAAACCGAGGTTCTCAGTGACCAGGAAATAGGATCCACACGTACAAGTGGAGCAGTTTTTAAAACAATTTCCTTTTACTGAGAAACGAAAAGGTTGTCCACACACGCGCGCACGCACACGCACACACACACCGGCTCCAAAGTGGCAGCAGATGCGTGGCTGAAACATGTAAAAGAAACCAAAACTATTTTATCTACAGTCAATGTTTTTATGACAAGTGGTTAATATTCATTCAAGGACATAATAAAAATGCCTTCATGTTCACAGACTTTCAATGGTTCCACGTTTGAATAATAAACATTTAGCCAAGATGAACAATGTTCCTCTGAAGCTCAGTAACTGACATGTTGACCATGTTATTATGTTTAAACTAAAATTTAACACACGATCGTTTTATGATGCTTTTAATATGCTGCCAGCTAAAGTTGGTACGGTCTGTGTCAAATATCAGCATGATATAAATAAAGTAAATCCATTTTCATCTCTCCAAAATACCGATCCATTTTTAAACTAATCACTTTCTGTTATCCTGTTTAAAAACTGGAGCCAAATAAAGACTCAGCAGCTTTCAGTCTTATTGAAACACCTGCTCGTTCTAGGAAAGCATTTCATTCTACACTCATTAATATTAATAATAGAAACACCTGTTAGTGCAACACGCAATAAGGCCGAGAGCTTCACATAACTGTTATCCATGTAGGCTTCACTGCAGGCCTGTTGCATTAGAGTGCATTGCTTTAAGTGACTGAACTGACTTAAGCAGCCTGTGACTTTGGCTTGTCCAGCCTCCTGTCAGCCGCGTGGCTCTGCTGCACACGAGAAGCCCTGAATCGTCCTTAACGGGGAGGTGAATTAAGGAGTTTAGATCACAGCATGCTCGCGGCCACAGCAAACAGGTGCAGGTGTTACTTACTCCATTCTGGTGACCCAGACACAACAACAACGAGAGGAGAGGAAGGACTCGAGAGTGAGAGGGGTGAACGAGCAGGGATAGGAGCAAGACATGAACGGGGGGCATCGTGCATCACAACAAAGAAACTTGAAGCCGTCATTCTGTTCAAACTCTGTCACATGTTTACATGCATTGCTGTCTATGTGGCGTTTGGTGCATTACTTTGTATACAGTTAGCATAAATGGAGCCTGTTCTACGTCTCGCTGTAATATGTGATGTTAACGCTGAGAATCAGAATCACCTTTGATTGTGTAACAACAGCATGAATACGACGTGCAGAGTGTGGCGAGCAGCGCGCTGATGCAAAGGCTATTTTCCTGCTGTGAAATGCAGACTTTGAGAATTGAAACCACTTTTCCACAAAAATAATTTCAACCCCAGGAGCAACAACAAAAACTGAACTAATCTGATCTCAGTGTGGTTTTATCAGCTCTACGTTTCTGCCGACAGGCTCCACACAGGTACCAAAACATGCACGCAAACAGCCGAGGGCAAACTTCTTTTCCTTGTAATAAAAATGTTTGGATGGTCCGACTGTGTCTTTGTGGCCTGTCAGGATAAAAAAAGGCTGGTCTGAGCTGCTATTTGTCTCACCTCAAATATCTCAAAGCCGTAGATGTCCAGGACGCCCATGACCTTGTGCCGAGCTTTAGTTTGTGCCTGCAGGGACACAATATTGGTACCATTAGGAATAAAGTACAGCAGTGGAGTTTTGTCAGTCTAAATAAATAAATTAAAAAGATGCCTGACATCGCTTACTTGTATGCTTTCATTGATTCTGGTGACCAGCCAGCTAAACAAGCGACTGTAGAGATTTTTGGCAAGGGCATCTCGGGCATAGTAGGCCTGTGAATGAAGACACTGTTAATGATGAAGCGACAATAAAGCGAACCAGCAGAATCGGCAACGATTCATTTTACTACATACCTGCAGACTTTAACTAACCTTGTTCCTTAAAAAAAGCTATCGTGGCTACACTGATTCAAAGGAAACAGAGCAGCGGCCATACATGAGCAGAAATATGAGGATTATAAAGTCAGGCTACTAAACCCTTTCCTCGTCTGTTCTGGGCACACAGGGCCCATGTTTGCAGCATTAATGTTATATGAAGAGTCTGAATGAACCCACTAACCTCGAAAATATGACCTACATTTGAATTTCCAGGAGGAATGCTGCACATGTATAATGCAGACGTTGTCATGTAGAAGTGGCACAGAGTCGGCAGCCAGT
>NW_024582435.1:1446445-1449143 GCF_018398535.1 Haplochromis burtoni
TGTGTGTGGAGCTGCAGACCTGACAGGGTCTCCATGCTGTCTGCTGCTGAAAGCACCAACACTGGACATGTGGCCATCAGATCTGGACCACAGAGCGATGGAAGAAGGTGGGCTGGTCTGATGAAGCACGTGGATGGCTGGGTGGTTGTTCACCACTTACCTGGGGAACATCTGGTACATCAGGATGCATTATGGGAAGAAGGCCAGCCAGCAGGGGCAGTGTAACGCTTTGAGCAATGTTCTGCTGGGAAACCTTGTGTCCTGCATCCATGTGGATGTTACTTTGACACGTACCATCTACCTGAGCATTGTTGCACATCATCTACACCCTTTCGTGGGAACAGTGCTCCCTGATGGCTGTGGCCTCTTCAGCAGGATAATGTGCCACAAGTCAGAAATGGTTCAGGAATGGTTTGAGCACAGCAGCCAGTTTGAGGAGTTGACTTGACCTCCAAATTCCCCAGATCTCAATCCAGTCGAGCCATGTGCTGGACCGACACGTGGAGGCCCCACCTCACAGCATACAGGACTTACAGGACCTACATCTGGGTCCAGATACAACACACCTTCAGGGGCGGAGTCCATACCTCGATGAGTCAGGAGGACCAACACAATACTAGGCAGGTGCTGATAGTGTTGTGTATATCACTGCTCTGTGATCAGTGCTCTCACAATGAGTTTATTAAAAAGACACATCTAGTCTTCTCACTGGTTTGTGGAATCCACTCAAACTTGTACACACTGTATATATATAAAGCAAAATCCTATCAAACATATCAGCACAAGCTATCATAACACCTGAAATCATGAATTTGAATATTTAAATCTCTTTAACAGAATCCCGGTCCATCACATTACAGTCAAACTTCCTCTTCCTGGATCACAGACACAGAGCGGTGAACGGTGACGACCGATGATGGAGAATTCATGAATCGCAAACATTTAATCAAACATCAACAAATAAACATTTGAGAAAAGAAAGCTCCGTGTGGCGGCGTCATTGTGTGGAGGGAATGTCGTCTTGTGCTTCCTGTGGAGAAACGCAGCTGCAGCAGGAACAGCGTTAAAAACTCTGTGGGAGTCGATGAGAAGCAGGATGTGAGGAGGGGGAACGAGTACAGTAGAGAGTGACAGAGCAGGCTGTAGGGGCTTATACAGTAGCTGAGACAAAGCATGCTGGAACAGGCCTAATGACACAGCACAGGAGATAGCAGAGCGCTTCTCCCAGACACAACATCCTCTGTGTTACCATCAATAAGGCTGAGAAGACGCACAAAGACAAAATAGCACATATTTGTGCAGAGCTTCAATAAGAGGAGACTCTTTTCTCCCGTGGCTTTCTCTGTTTTTGGAGTTTTTCCTGATCCTGTGCAGGCTTCTGGTTGGTCTTTGTGTGTCATTGTTTCCTTTAGTTTTTTCTTTCTTTCTTTTTTTAGATCTGCTAGAGAAGTCACGTGTGGTGAAGCAGCCGAGAGGCGAGAGGAACTTCCACGTCTTTTATCAGCTTCTGTCTGGAGCCTCAGACGACACGCTCAGTGAGTAAAACTGCTGGAAAAGCTGGTCGAATGGTGGCCTGGACAGGAACGTAGAGCTGCCGGGATCAATGCCACTTTGAGAATCGGGAGAAAGACCTCAGAATGTGCACGTCTCTGGATGCTCGCAGTATGAATTAAAAAAATAGGCCTGGTGTTCTGCTTACTGTTACGTTTACCGTGTGTATACTAAATGTGCCAATCCCCCCATGCAGCTGCATGAACACATGGCTAACGCATTAATAAGTCGCCCTTCCTGCCTAATAAACACCACGAGAACAAAGAGAGTGAAACCCACTCGCTCTGTTTGCGTTTCTGCTGCGAGGGGCCATTGCTTAATGTTCTTCACAAAGGAGAACAATATAATGGTCATTGACCCCAGAGCGCACACATCACTGAGGCTCTAGCTGTTGTTTATACTGCTATGAATGAAATCTGACACATGCACCCAGAAGAGGATTTCTCTACTAAATGACAGGGAGGCCTTTAAAGAGGGCAATCTGATCTTCCAGCATGATGTTCACAGCAGCAGCTCAGTGTTTGAATACACCATGTCAGAACTGAAGGAGGGCAATACCCCAGGGCTTAGACACATTTTTCTAAAATTTCTACCATCAGTTGTGTTTCTTTAAACGGGAATTGAATTCAGCATCTTCTATCGGCTCACAGAGCTGTGCTGGATTTTATGGGGCAGCTGGCAGGAGTGTAGTTACGCTGCATGAGTCTAAATGACAACCACATGGTTTGTGTGTCACAGGGAAGCTAAAGCTGGACCGGGACTTTAGCAAGTACAACTACCTGAGCCTGGACTCTGCTGCGGTCAGCGGACTGGACGATGCGGCTAACTTCAGGACAGTCAGAGTGAGTAGAGCGCACACGTGTGTCCGTATGACTGGTGGAGCCCGACGCTGCGCCTCACCCTCGTGACGTTTGGCACAGACTTTCCTCTCTGCGGGATTTCTGTTAACTCGGTGTGGCGCGGCAGAGCGAGGAGGCGGTCTGATTGTCCTCTTATCTCCACGGCAGAACAAACGAACAAACGTGCTTTGGCGTCAGTATTGCTGGCTGTGTAAACACTTCACGCCAGCGGCCCTCCCACCTGTTGCAAAACCAGGTGAACTTTGATCTTGACGGTGGATTAAAGACTGGTTTGTATTGATTAAACG
>NW_024582435.1:1449648-1461596 GCF_018398535.1 Haplochromis burtoni
GCTGTTTAAACACCGACTCACAGATCTGTGGTCGTGGCTCCACTGCAAGCACCGAACTAGAGGTCGCTGCAGCCCCGGGGCTGTCGGGGTTAGAATCACGTTAGTGGCTCCGTGAGAGCTTGCAC
Organism: Haplochromis burtoni; assembly: GCF_018398535.1. Classification (NCBI taxonomy): domain Eukaryota; kingdom Metazoa; phylum Chordata; class Actinopteri; order Cichliformes; family Cichlidae; genus Haplochromis; species Haplochromis burtoni. The sequence goes on from NW_024582435.1 coordinate 1,449,774, forward strand.
ATCAATAATACAACATCCACAACTGAGTGGCTGTCAGCAGCAATACAGAGCTGTGATTAAAGATACAGAGAGGACAAGACAAGCCACTGAAAACCAGTTCCTCCATCACAGACAGACACAGGGGCAGGGCAGCGAAGTGACCTGAGCACAGCCATGTCCAGCCACACTCAGTACTCAGCTTTACTTTGAAGAGAAGGAAGGATTCCACTTTCTGCTGCAAAGCCTCCTGAACAGCGTTTATTTAATGTTCCCTCAGCCTCAGATAAGCAAACACACATTCAAGCATCCGTGCGGGAACAATATTGTGTTATGTTGTGACTAAAGGCATGCCAAAAATGTCTCCCCACTATCATTACCAACGCTACTGAGAACTTCTCATAAATCATAACCAGCTATTCTCGGCTGTAGGAAGCAGCGAAGGCTCAGAGGATGTTCGTCTAAAACATAATGAGCGGACAGGAATCCATCCAGGCCTGGAAGAGCAGCCGTGTAGCTAGCCAGCTCGGTCTGACCAAGTCACATGTCAGCAGCTGCTTCTCACAGACCATCTTTGTGTCTGACTGACTCAGGCGAGCAGACAGAGGTTCATTTGTGCCTCGGCTGTCAGCTTCCGTCTTTGTTTCTGTGACCTCTGCCGGGGAAACCAGCTCAGACAAAACAATGTGAACAGAGGCGAGATCAAACCAAAACACTGCCAAGGAGCCGAGGAGAGAAAGACGAGGCTGGAATGACGGCGTTTTCTGAGGAATGTGATTTACAAATATTTAAAATATCAATCAGGAAAAAAAAAAGAAGCTTTCTTTCCATTTTATTACTCACAGTTACTGATGACTCCGCCCAGGGGATCTCCTTTGAAGTCAAACTCAATGTCCATGTACTTTCCCTGAGGGTCAAAGAGCAGCAGTTAGATTTTATTGCCATCGTCTATTTTTAAAAACGTCGTATAGATTCAGTCGGTCGGAGAAGTGTAAGGACTCCGAGCACCTAAAGATAACAGGGAGGCGTGGCCTCTTTTAAAAAAATGACATTCAGGCCTTTTTTCGGACTCTCTCTGAAACCTGCAAGTTGAGACAGAGAGTCCTGTGTTTGGGCTTTTTCCCTCCTCTGATGTATTAATAGCAGACAGCTCCTCTGAACAGGCCGAGCTCTGCTGGTAAATGGGTTTTAGCCAAACTCAATAAGCCTGCTGCACTCAGCAAAATGAAGAGCCAGCTTGACTTATAGTTTTCTGATCAACCGATGGCGCTCTGATGAGCTGATATCTGGTGAGCGGGCCTGAGGTTGCTGCGAAGGTTAGCTAAATATAAACAGATCAGGTCATAATCCGTTATAACGCTCACCGCTACAACTGCATGTCCGTGCACCGGCATGTGCTGCCATCTAAAAGTAGGCGGATGATTAAAAACCGTGTGCACGGTGACACAAAAACTGGGACACGACAGGTAGGTTGGCAGTTCGCCTGCGAGCTGGCACATGCTGGGAGAATCGTTTTCTTTTACAATAATCGAGCGTCAGGCACAAGAAGGAAAGCAAAGTTCAGTCCTGGGGGGCTGGGGTGTTACTGAAATAGACTTTTTTGGGATGGACTGCCAGCTGCTAAGATGAAGTGACTTTTTCTCTTTGAAGAAACTGCAGCTAACTAAACATTCATGTTAGAAACATTTAGAAATGAACAGCGATGGAAATCACAGGAGATCAGACGTCCCCAAAATACTGAACCGGGCAGTTTGAGGAAAACAAAGGCAATGTTACAACTGCAGTTACATAATGTTACATTGTAACATTGAAATTGCAGTGTGTGTGTGTGTGTGTGTGTGTGTGTGTGTGTGTGTGTCTCCAAGGACCAAAGCAGCTACTTAATCACCCTTATGACGCCAGACCTATGTTAGAGATGGGCATTAAATTTCTCCTGCTTTTCCAACAATCAGATTCAGAGAGATACGAGACGCAGAGGAACGGGCGGCGCAGTGTAGGTGAAAGGCCTCGTCCTGCTCGCTTTATGTAAAGAGCATTTCCTGAGGCATGTGCACATGTACTATATCAAATGTGCAAAGCCTGCTCAGACTGAGGGGGCGTGTGGACCCGTCTACTGGGAAGATCCAGGGTCTCAGATTACATGGGAACACAGGGAGGACACCAAGAAATATCACCTGTATTTGAAAAAACATATTCACATGCATGATAGTCAAACTACCTCACATGCATGAAAACACGTTCTGGAGTAATGTTGCCATAAACACAAACAGTATAAGCACACAGGACATGCACACCAAGTATTCAAGAAATAAAAGCTTTCTGAAAAAGAATGTGTGTCACGAGATCATCTTTCCAAACCACAGAAGCTCGTCCTGCATACTTACAAATCTGGAAGAGTTGTCATTTCTTACAGTTTTGGCATTTCCAAAAGCTGAAGAGAGGAAAAAAAGAAAAATCAGACACAAATAATTAAACTAATGGATTCAGAAAGCTTTACAAATAATGCAAAGCTTGTGCAAATAACCTCAGAGTAAAGTTACCGCCGATGCATTGCAGAGAGGCCATTAAGAATATTCAAAACCTTCATAATGATCCCTAACCTCGTGCCCGAGTCCAGCTAGCTGTCAATCATACATGGCCTGGATGTCAAAGCCATTTGTACTGATGAGGCCCCATAATTCTGGGTGGATTAAGCAAAGCACCAGGGCTTTCCAGGCTTAGGGCGGGCTGAACCTTGATGTCACGCCACGTTCAAAAAGTGCTTCAATGCGGGCTCCTGCTTGTAAATAAACGTAACTAAAGGGTTCATTAAATATTCATTTTTGACACAAACAACTTTGTGTTTCGTGCACAATCAGGCCTTTCAGAACATCTCCCTGCTACGACCTTTCCATTGGCTTCACACCACATTTCTACATAAAGATGCCATTAACGTGTCACGCATCACAGCGCTATTAGCATGACTGCTTAATTGCTGATAACAGCTGATTAATGTGCGTTTAAGTCGGCGGTTGCTGTGAATGTGTGGGCTGCTAGTCTGGCACAATGGCAGCCAGAGGGAGAGGAGGACGGGGAAGGAGAGGGCTGGAGGAAGATAAAGAGACGTAAATGAAAAGAAACCGAGGGCGACAAAGAATGAAACCAACACGTATCGTGTCGCAGAGCGCGAGCGTGACGGATCCGTCGTGTTAAGCGTGACTCTGTTCCCTTTCCCCCTTCTCAGTGTTAGGGCAATTAGACTGACGTGAGCTAAACTCTTGCAGATGTGCAGGGTTTTCTGCAGCAACCCGGGCATACAGCTTCATCATTCATGGGCATTTCCTGTCCACTGCCCCCAATTAAAATACAGCTGTTTGCGTGCCAGAACTGAGCTGTGGGAATGAGTGTGTGTGTGTGTAGCGTCCCGTTTAGCTAAGAAAATAAAAGAGTGTATTATACAGTATTTATAAGATCCCTAAAGTTATTTTGCGGATGAGTTAACTTGCCTGTGATTACATTTCCATGGTTATATAATCATCTGTGTTTACAGATTAGCTAAGCTAGCTAAAAGAAATGTTTTGTAGGTTGTGTGACTAACTGCCAGGAGCTTTGCATTTGCATTTTTGTTTTGGTGTATTGTGCATTTGGAAATCAAGCCAAAATATCAAAGACCATCATTAAACGCTCTCATGCAGCGGTTTGCAGTGCATTTACAGTCGGGCTGCAAATATCCTGCACAGTCTTCTCGTTTCCTAAACGCCGAGTAAAGAAAGCTGCTTTTCTCAGCTGCACTTTGAAGATCTCTTGAATTAGAGCAGCTCTGGCAGCCCCTCAACACACATCCACCCTCCAAACGTGAACTTCAGACAACCCAGCTCCTGAATTGGGACGCAGCTTGGGCATCTTCACTCACCCTCCAGCACGGGATTGGACTGCAGCAGCTGTTCCTTGACCTTATTCACCTCGTGGCCCTTCCCACACACTGCTGCCACATACGACATTACCAGCTTACTGGCCTCTGAAACACACACACAGATAAATATAATGTGATCCACATGACTGAGGGACAAGTGCAGAGATGTCGACCCGTTTCACCATCCCCTATAAAAATCCCCCTTACATCATCCCCCCCGACAGCCATCAGAGCAGGGTGTGGATCGTTCGTTAGGGTGCAGAGCAGAGGAGGAGGTCCCGTTATAAAGACTTGCTTTGTTAAATTACACGGTGACCAGAATTGCATCACATTATCATCATTCATACTATGATTACACTGAAAGCCAGGGGAAAGCACGGGAATAAAACTTTCTGTGGAGCTGAAAGTGATTTAAAAATGCTCCAGCACAGCGTGCTGCAACTAAGACACGTTTCCCCAAAAATAATTCTCTGCTTGGCTCAAAAAGCTACATGTCCTGTCTGAACAAGCGACAAGCCTCGTCGGACGACGGCTGGCATCAGGATCGTCTCTCCTGACCAGAGAGAGGACGGTGACCCAGAACCGGCGATGCGTGCGGCGTGCCAGGCAAGGACAGGAAAGACCTTCAGAGCAGTCGTCGGTACAGATTCCTGATTAGTCTGGCAAACAGCTCAGGACACGTACTTTTATCTAAACGTAGGAAAAAACTTTTCTGAGTTACAAGCTGAGGACTTTAATCCTCACGTTGTTATCTCTCAGGTTAGGAAAGTAAACGTACTCCGTCTGCAGACAATAAAAACTGTTTTGTCTCCTGCACACTGAGATGGCATCTGATAATAATTTTGGTCACATCCCCTTTATAGAAGCCACAGTCAGAGAGAGCCTGAAAAAGAAACCCCTATCACACTTTAATGTCAATGACCCATATCAATAGGGTTGGTTTTGATGGCCTCGTTTCACTGCAGAGCTTCGGGGCTGATGAGATTACCGAAATCCAAATTTATCTCCGACTTGGCTGCAGAAACGGCTCCTCGGAGTCGTTTCTTCTTTTCCCTCCAACAACCAGGAGAGGTTTGGAGTTGGAATAAAGCCTGGTGCATCCTACAGAACAGAACAAGGCCGGTCTGACTGCACTGTGCCCCCCGTGGTGGACGCCACTGATGCATCACCGGGAAATAATCCTGGTTATGCATAACATGTATTCCTACACAGTGCTGACAAAGGCTGCAGGCAAAGTTCTGCTGGGAAATCGGAGCTCCTGTCAGAGATCAGCATAGCAACAGTTTGAAAGCAGGTTACACAAAGGAAATGTATTGATATGCTGGAACTTCTTAGCTTTATTAATAATGCAACTTGTTGCTTAAACATGTGGTGTTCAGTGTATTCAGGTTTTTAGGGGGTGATGTAGGATGATGGAGAGGTCTGAAAAGCCCTCAAAAATACGACAAATAAAGTACAGCTTTAGAAAAATGAAAACATAACAGTCTGAGGTCATTAAGGTTGTTTTGCACAGCCTTATAAATGCATGTAGGGATTTTGTACAGCTTACTCGGGCTGCTGCCACGTCTCACCGAGCCAGAACGTTCTTCGGGACAACGTTGGCCGTGCGAACAGGTCAGAGTTTGAACTCAAAGTATGAATGAATGTCTGCAGCTGCACTGAGCTGCAGCAGCACTCCCAGAGCCAACACGCAGTCAGAGGCATACTGCTGTTACCTGTGACACAGCACAGGAAATACCATCCTCTTGTGTTTCTGTACAGTATGTGAAACTGCTCCAGAACATGGATACACCATCATAAAAACCACACAATATGGAAAAAGGCTTCAGTCTGATGGAAAGTCCAGCCTTTAAGTGTTCATAACAGTGTGAATGTGACTGACTGGCTCTGAATATACATAATTTCACAAATATGAGGAAACCACAGCCGTGTGTTTGCTGCTGTAATATGTCTACCGCCATGACTTTATGTGAGCAGAGTCATTATCTAGTTTCATGTCCCAACACGATGTTCTCAAAACAAAACTGACATCAGCTCCCTTTTATGGAGGATTACATCCCACAGCCCTTATCGGCTTCTTTACAAGTTATGACTACATTTAAAACAAAGGACCGCTGAGCACATGAAGTGTGAGACACTCTGTTAGAGCCTGATTGAAGGTGTTCGTTCAGTGTGGTGAGGTGATCCTGTTACCTGCTCTGAAGTTATGACACAACAAAAAAAACTGAGCATTTACCAGTTTTCCCAGCTCCGCTCTCCCCTGTGATGAGAATGCACTGGTCCTTGTCCTGGTCCCTCAGCGAGCGGTAGGCCTCGTCTGCCAAAGCGTAGCTGCAAAAGCACAAACCCAAAAGCCTCCACGTTACATTTGCACACCTTTAACTGCTGTTCACGTATATTCTCTGACATTTTGTGGGTGAGGGCAGTTAGAGGTCGTTCACACACGCTGCACGCTTATGTGCCAGGCTGCATGGCGTCTACACTAATCACCAGCACGTGGGATCACTGGCTTGGATCGGGACATCTTGGACATGCACAGACGTGCAGTGAGCTGCAGCTTTATTTGGCTGGCCTGTCCTCGGGATTTGGCTCTGACAAAACTTAATTACTAAAATGATGTCACAGCGACTCTGATTTGTTGTATATTTAAACACATATTGAAACCTTTACATATAAAATGCATTTTTAGGAATCTGCCTGCTTTAATAAAACCTCGAGAGGTCCCCGAATAATGAAAGCAGTCTACGTGAAACCGACCTGGGTGGATAATTAATGATACAAAGGTTAAAAAAAACCTACGTCTTACATTCTGGGACAACAACACAAAGGAAAAGTGAAACTACAGTTTCGCCCCCACTCAGTTCCACAACAACACATTATTTGTTCTCTTAATGCAGGAAATCCCCTGTGATGGTCTGAGATCAGGGTGTGGATGTACGAGGGCCATATTGCAGTGACAGCTTTTTATCTCTTGTGGCAAAATGGCCTATAATTCTGACACGATATTCCCACAAAGACAGAGCGCTAAGGAGACGCCCGCGACAATAACTTTTTACAGCTTCCATTTGGCAAACAGTCGTTCACAGCGCGGCAAGAGCTGCGTCCAACTTTCTCCTCCAACAGGACACGAGACGGCAAATCAGCTGTTCCGGCCCGTACTTTGGCTTGATTCAGGAATTTGGTCCAAAGCAGTGTGTGTCTGTGTGTGTGTGTGTGTGTGTGCATGCAGGAAAAGATAGAGTGGATTTGCAATATCGGATCATCTAAGACCTCCATTATGAGCTCCGGCAGGATTAAGTAAAGGCTGATGTATTGTGGGGGTGTCACTGGAAAGAAACTGGGATAACACATCTGCTCAAATTTTGTCTTAAGCTCATTTCAAACAGACGACCTCGCTGCTCACGTGCCCCCGAGAGTCCCTAAGATCTCTACAGATACAACAAGACTCTCTTAGTTCTGATAACATTGAAAGCATCAAGGTCTTAATCTCCCAGCTTTTCGAGTATCAAGCAAAGATCAACATCTTTAAGTCTTACATTTCACATTGAGTAAAGGGTAAACATAGCTCTAGGTCATTTTGGAGGAATGCTTCAGAAACAGCCTCTCCCCAGCGTCTAATTTGTTCTTATTCCTGCCTGGAGGGTGGGAACACTCGAAAAGTCCCAGGTCTCGGTAATATCCCAAATCAAGAATTTATATGCACAAAGTGCACCCGACGTGAACGCAGGGAGGAATGTGACATTCACGGATGCTGACACGCAGCACTACCATTGGGCACTGGGTCTGAACGCTTGCTGAGGTTACATTTATTTGTAGAGGCAATGCTGTTGTCAGATTCAAGTACTCTGCACATCAAAATGAGCTCCAACCATCTGGCTTTGAAACCGGTTAAATGAGGTTCAAAGCGATTTCTAAAGGAAGTGTCATCATTCGAGTTTGTGCAAAGGCTGTCCGGCATCATTCTCTAATTCCTGCTCCAGCTTTCAGAAATCCACCAAGACGTGGAAAATGAAACTCCTGCCTAAATCTAATTTTGGGTGAAGCAGCGAATGCATTAGTGAGGCCGGGGCTGCACGGAGCCGAACTTTAAAGCGTGCAATCACACACTGAACTAACACTGACCCCTGATTTGTAAAGAAGTTGATTGCTAGTAGGAAGCCATGACAGAGAGAGTGCCAGAGATAGACAGCCTAGTGAATGTATTCCAGACCACAATATGAAGTTAAAGCTCAGGCGGGCTAATGGAGCTCAAGGTTCTGCACCATCACACATTGATTTGGATCAGACCTCATTCGGCCCTGCTGCCAGGCCTCTCCTTTAACAGCCCCCAGTGCAGGCCCGCAAACAATCCATAAGGTAATGGGCTATACTAGGGCAGCATTTCTCCGACTGACAGGCTGGTGTGAGTAGTAAATATAATTGTGAACTAATATGAAGGAACCCAGAGAAACCATACCACACCAAAGAACTGGATTCCAGTTAAACTCCCATTCAGTCCATTTATTTACCCTGGAGTCCTGTAAATATGGCTAATAAATAATAACCCAGATGTGCTGTAGGCATCCAGGACAACAGTTTGCCAATTTCATTTATACAGCGTAAAATCACAACAACAGTCGCCTCACAGTGCTTTACTGTAGACCCTACAATAACACATACAGAGAAAAACCCAACACTTTGGCGACAGTGGGAAGGAAAAACTCCCTTTTAACAGGAAGAAACCTCCGGCAGAACCAGGCTCAGGGAGGGGCGGGGCCATCTGCTGTGATTGGGGTGAGAGAAGGAAGACAGGATAAAGACATGCTGTGGAAGAGAGACAGAGGTTAATAACAAAACACCCAGTGCATCATGGGAATCCCCGGCAGCCTACGTCTATTGCAGCATAACTAAGGGAGGATTCAGGGTCACCTGGTCCAGCCCTAACTATATGCTTTAGCAAAAAGGAAAGTTTGAAGCCTAATCTTGAAAGTAGAGATAGTGTCTGTCTCCTGAATCCAAACTGGAAGCTGGTTCCACAGAAGAGGGGCCTGAAAACTGAAGGCTCTGCCTCCCATTCTACTTTTAAATACTCTAGGAACAACAAGTAGGCCTGCAGAGCGAGAGCGAAGTGCTCTAATAGGGTGATATGGTACTACAAGGTCATTAAGATAAGATGGGGCCTGATTATTTAAGACCTTGTATGTGAGGAGCAGGATTTTGAATTCTGGATTTAACAGGAAGCCAAACAGGTTTATAGATATAGTCATATCTGAAGATTACACTTCGTCGTCCCGTGGATTTATTTCCACGCATCCTCCAGGTCAGAAACACTGAGTGTGAAATTAACCGTGAATGTTACGTTTTTGCAGGGAACTGAAACCAGCTTCCAGCTAGCAGCATTATTTTTTTCTGTCCCCAAGTATAAGCCTCTAATTCAATCCCCACCCCCACAAGCTCTGATCACAGCCCATCCCCCTGCCCTCTCCTGTACAACCAATCCAACGGGGTTGCATGGACGAGACCTGCCACAGGACATTACGTCACTGCTGAAAACGGCAGCAGAGCACAGCAGATGTCTGCTTTGTGAAAACACTCCTGTTGCCTGACCTGATCCTGACAATGAGCAAACCATCACACAATTAGCCCCCCAGAGGAAGCCTGTGGGCCCGGGGGAAGGGGCGAGTGTACCAGGAGAGGGCAGGGGGCGTAAAATAGGAGGAGTGGGGGGTCTTTTTGCACTAGAAACTTGGACACACACACACACACACACACACACACACACACACACACACACACACACACACACACACACAACACACACACACAATCACACACACACGCACACACAGACACATAATATGAATAGAGGTCAGCAGAAACAAGCCACACCCAAACCTTCACAAGATTTGCATCTTAAAATTGAAGAAATAAAACATTTAATCACCAGTAATTTGTCTCAACTTACAGTTTGTGATAATAATTATTCTGTATTTTTATTAAATGGACAAAAAATAAATTAAAATGTGCATATTTACAAATAAGAGAGCAACATAAAGCTGGGAAATGAGTCTAAACAGCAATTAGAGTTGTGAAGTGATGAAGCATCAAGACCTTGAGAGAGAAAACAGAGAGTGAGGACTAAAAACCCCCCAGAGGCCTGCCTGATCAGTGCGTGGAGATGGGGGTTAGGCTGGGATCAGGCCTTGGGCTGTAAGCGCTGCTTGGCACCTCCCCTAGACATCTGCCTGCAGGCTGTAATTTGGACGTGCACGTGGCAGCGGTGAACACAAAGCCACACTGGCATGAGGTAAGCAGCAGAAAATAGTGCCTTCAGTTCTTTTACCACCAGCCTCTGGTAGCACAGGAGGTTGGTGACCTGAATTTCAAGGGTGGAGTACTTTGAGGAGAGACTGAACATACTTTAATGTCAGGATAGATGGTGATGAAGCTGTAATGTATGGCCTGGAGCCCACCCAGCTACTGGAAGATAAAAGGCTGTCCCCAATTAATGATCATCTTACTCAGGGGCTCTTAGCCGTGTCATCGTGCCGCCTTTTGCACATTTGCGAAGTCATTTTCCAAAAAATCGTTTCATATCTTGCCCTGCAGTGGTAGTTATTGTTACTCGTTTCCATGCATAGGAGGGGGCAGCACAGTAGCCTGTGATCTCAGCGTGACCTGGCTCCTCTACAGGAAATCCGCCGCGCTCCAAAGAAGAAGCCAAGGAAACAACTCTTTCCTGACGCTGTACGGCCAGGTGGAAGAGTGGGTGACTGCTGCAAGAAACGCAGGGACGCGCAAATTCAGTGGCACACGCTTGGAGAGTTTAACCTTGTGGTGTGGGTGGGCAAGAGAGCGGATACGCACATGCACACAAAAGATCTTGGTCCTAACAGATGTGCACCATCTGCACACCAAGTAAAACAATGCTGTTCTGTAAAACAGGTGGTAAGGAAAAGATCAGCTCACAGGACGAGCATCTAACAAAGAAGACCCAAGAATATGATTACCGTCTCATAATCAAAGGAGGATTCGAAATGTGCAGCGTGCAATAAGGAACACCTATAACTTACTAAATTGAAAGTTCATAGTTAAGCACAGCTGCCACAGCTCTATAATTTATTCAACACTAGGTCGTCTAAGACCTTGGCTAAATTGCTCATTGATACCATCCACCCATACATCAAACTTTGAAAGGATCTACAGCTTTAATTTATTTTACCACACAGCAATTTAGTGTTCCAGAGCCGAGGAAAACACCAGTCCGAGCTGTGTATGCGATCAGTGAGAAAGCAGGAAATCAGCATGTTGAGCAAGGTAGCAAACATCCTCAAAGACGCATTCAAGCAAAGAATTTTATCAATCTCTGGCATCAGGCTTTTGTGAATATGCTCTAATACATATTTTTCATGCACACACACACATATTCAAATCTATAATAAAAGGTTTGAATGGTGTCATGAGAATTTATGCAAAGGAAATTTTTAAGGAAAGCAAAAGAACCTTGAAAGTAACAATTGTGTAAAAGATGGCCACATGTGCCGAGCTGCAGACAGCATGATGGAAACAGCTTTTTATAGCTTCGAAAGCGCCGTCCAGTCAGGTTTGAGGACTTCCTCTCTTCAGGGCTCCTGGTCACTACAGGCTCAGAGGCCTTTAAATGCAAAACAAATCTCAGTATTTAAGTACGTGGCTGCTGGTACTGAGATAAACGTGTTCATTTATTTTGTTTCAGTGGGCGACAGACTAGGACTGCAGGTGGGCCGGTTTATCACAGAGACTCTTGCTACCTGGCCATGCTGTTCTAATAAAGCTAGAATACTAAGATAAGCAAGGCTGCTTTGAAAGCAACATTATCTGGAGGGCAGCATATGCTGCAAAACTTGTTTATCATACAGCATATGTGCAAGTCGCTAATGTCGTGCCATCATGGACGCGGGCTTTTGAACCGGGAGCTGACAGCAGGCCAGATGTTC
>NW_024582435.1:1462869-1465088 GCF_018398535.1 Haplochromis burtoni
ACAAAGTCGCTAAGTTGGCAACACTGTCAAAGAGCCGGAAAGTAAATATGAGGCAGGTCGAATCTTCTTGCGCTTCACGCATGCGCAGGACTGGAACCTAATATTTTCAGCCGTTTCAATGTGAACGCACAACTGTGTGAAAACACTGGTGTGGACGCGGAGCGCTTTGGGAAGGAAACTGTCCGGGCCGGTGTGGACGGAGCCTTAGAAATACGAGTTTATATAATGATGTACGTCGTTGTTATATCAAAATGTAAATAAATGATCTGCCCCATAATAACACATAAACCAGTTTGTTATTACTCTCAGTCTTAGTGAGATTATTATGTATGACAGTTAATAAGACATCAGTTTGTGGGTGTTTACTTTGTGTGTCTGTGTGTTGTTCGGGGCAGATAATACTTACTGAGCACCTGCAAAAAATTAATTAAAGCATGCGGTGTGTGCTCGCTTCTATTCAGGTTCTTCAGCACACAATAACATAAATAAATCTTATTATTGTCGGAGATATAAGGTTGGAGGCTGGAACAATATTGCACGCAGCTAATACGAGTCTTATCTATTTGCCTGCGTTTCGGTATGCCTCACATATTTTGTTATGCAAGCTGTGTACACAGATAAAAGCTGCACCCATTGTTCTGACTATGAATAGGCAGAGTTTACAATGGATTTGGACACTGACACACAGAGCAAATCCATTTAAAAAATATATGCTCGCCGAAGCAATAACTATCAGCCGCAGCAGTGTTTAATCTGTATCGTGTTAAACTATTGGCAGGTAAACGTATCGTCTTTGAAGACGGGGAAAATCTAAAGCTTTCTAAATTAAACACTGACAGCAGGGTTTTTAGTCTCATGGTATCAAAAAGATGAAAACTGCTCATGTAGAATTACAGCACAAATCAAGAGTCAAAACCAGCACGATCATACTTAACATAGACACGTTTTTCATCTCACGGTTTGTACGTTCAGTAACAAGCAACAGGGGCCCAACGTGAGCAAGAAGCAGGATGTAAGGGACGGCTCTCCTCAGGGGCAACGGGAGGTTATTACCGTCATGACGTCCGAAAAATAATTCGTTTATTCTGCATTTATTAGCCATTTTTTCAGTTTCAACCTGATGGGCTGCTTAAGCTCTACAGGCTCCTAATCAGTGCGTGTACACTGTACTGCATTTTTCTAATGATATAAGCAGCCAGAGTACTGCCTGCATGCACGAATGCAGCAACTGATTAGAAATTCTTGCATTATCCAGTTGGACACATTTGCATTTTATTCTTGGGTTGATGAGGTGGGTGGAAAAAGGAACACACACACGTTTTCTATCGTCTCACCATTACGCCAACACACATGCTGGAGAGGACTCACGCTGCCCACCTGAGTCAAAGTGCCATTTCAACAAGTGCCCACTTAAATCCACCTACATACAGGTTCTGAGGTGCAACTTACCAAGGCGTCCTTGAACACAGTATTATAACACCAGAACAGTCCATGTGACTCGTTTGTTACCCAACAGCTCACATTTTCCTAATGTTTAATAAAGTTTTGACTGAAGCGCTGACCACAGAGCTTCATCACCATGGTGTGCATCAGCACTTCCAGCTGTCACGTCTGTGTCTTGACGTCAGTATTAAGATCTGTCTCAGCATGAGGCGCTCAAAAGTTAATCAAAACAATAAAGGAATACAATTACACTTCAAGTAGAGTTGTTTGATTTGAGCTTTGCTCTTCATTATTATTATATTTCCACTGGTCCAGTCATATTAAGCATAATGTGAAGGACCTGCAGCATCTGTTAGAAGCACTGGTGACATAAATCATTGTTATTACACTTTAATAGAAAGACTTGTTCTCTCGAGGTCAAAGGTTGGGTATCACGTGTAAACTAACTGTACTGCCTGTCTGATAACAGTCATATATCAGATCTCTCAATGCGACCCTGTAATGTTTAATTACACTACGTATAACGCGTTAACCCTTCTCCACGAGTTTGCAACTGTTTCATCCTTCTCACAGATTTCAGCTTTCACTTCCTTTTTTCACTCTGATCCAGAAATCTGCAGCTTCTGCTAGTATTTTATTTATTTTGAACAAGATAAAAAATAAAGTTTACTCACTGTGGACTTCAGAGTCATTTACTGCAGGATGATATCACACCTGTGCTATGGAACACTAACCAAAAGGCAATATGTGGATATATGCATGTTATAAATAATATG
>NW_024582435.1:1465150-1466875 GCF_018398535.1 Haplochromis burtoni
GATCCTTGTCCTGACTGTCAGCACACAGTAATGGTGGCTTCAGAGAGGACACTGACTTTACTCCAAGCTTAAACACAACTGTAACCCGACTACGCTGATCCACGAGGTTTCACCTCATTACGCCCGACCTCGGCGCCCACATGTGGACTTCCGGACACGACAAGGACAGAGTTTGTTCAGAGTTTCCAAAGAGGTGTGTGCATATACACAGAAACGTATGCACACATGCAAACGCCTCAATCTGTGACTGGCTCAGTGGCAAGGGGCAGACAATAAAGGACTGCAGGCCATCTGCATGTGAAGAAAGCCCACTGATTAGTTCACCTCTAATGGGCTGCCTGTGTTTTGAAAGGAGGAAAACACCTGCCAGTTAATCATTAGGTGCCTCATCTGGGCAGGGAGCATTTTACTTAATTGGACAGCCGACAGAAGAGCGGACAGATTCATGCAGACGGGTGTGGCCGTGCAGCTCCGCAGAACTACGAACGAACTCTCCATCCGGGCTTGCGTTCAGCCATTTTTATGAACAGAGAGAGGAAAAATGGAAAAAGCAAAAAAGACTTACAGTCCCCTAAACTTCAGTATTAAAAGGTGTTACGAGCCATCATGGGCAGAATTTACAGGCATACATATTCAAAAGCATCTCTGGATATTGTAAAATCTTCCAGAGCAATGTGCAGGTCGTGAATCAGACTGCAGGCTGCTCGATAACTGCTGCGCGGGTTCTCCTAAACTGATCAATATGTACTGCACGGCTCTCTGGCCTGGCATCAGCCACTGTTTATTCGTAATAATTATAATTAAGATGGGAGCTCAACAGTCAATTAGCCTACTTACAACATTACAGATAGGGGACCAGCTGCAGGTCTGCCTCCAGCTGATGTACACACATCACAATTTGTCTGGGGACCAAAGGAGCAGGTGCGAAATACGTTTCCACCTGCACGCCATCGATGTAACTTACTCTTACAGCAAACACACACCCAGCATACACAGAGTGAGGCAACAACAACACAACAGCACTAACCAATAGTAACGAGTTTTACAAAATCCGTAATTGTCCTGAATCACCTGAAGTCGCACATCTTCCACCATCGCCCAAACGCACCAGCATCGAGGGAACTGTCATTTATACGCATCACTGTGTAACTGCAACAACTACTGCGTGTGTTTAACATGAGCCGACTCAGACTGTACATAAGACTGACACAGCCTCTCTGACATCACCTGATCTTCAGCATCAGCCATCGAGGAGCCAGAAGTGACCACGGCATGATGCCGTCCATTTGTGTTTAATGCAGCTTCGTGCTTCTGGATCTTTGGGGCCTCCAAAGAACTGCGACCTTGTCTGCTGCAGCCTGTTCTGAGCTTCTGACTTTATACCGTATCAAGTGTCTAATGAGGATCAGAGATGAGAAGAGGACGATTACACAGCCCCCTGTAGTTAGCTTAATTAAAGCTCAACACTGAAGGACGTCAGACCCGCCCAGTCAGTGTGCTAATATTCCTGCAGAGGCTAAATGAGTTACCAAAAACAGGAACTTGTGTTTTAAAATTGGAAACGCTGCAGAGAACCGAGAGTCATCTTTAATCTAAAAATATTAGCCGGACACTCGGTTCTCTAGAGTCCATAAATATTGTGCATTCGAGAAGGAAAAACTAAACAAAGCAAATCATGATGCACGCTCACACTGGCTTATTTCTCCTGCTCCGCTCTGGCCTCGC
>NW_024582435.1:1467483-1532774 GCF_018398535.1 Haplochromis burtoni
GCTTTGATGCTTTTTGCAGAGCATGAAAAGAAAAGCTTGTAGCAGAGCCTCTTTCTGGGGCTTCTGCCTGCTGCATATCGCACATTTTTTAATTTACCATGAACCTTTTGACCTGTACAGAGTCGCAGGCTTCTATTCATTGTTCCAGTTTTCAAAGTTTCAGGAAGATGAGTTGAAACCATGCATTTTTCTCAAACATGCACGGCTGTCTTTTCACAGCAATAAACCCTTTCAGTTCATATTAGCAGTGCAAACGGTCTGCTGTTCAGCCCTGTGCGACGACCTAAATGATCCAGTGGAAATGCAGTTAAGAGATTATTTTGAAAATCTTGCACGCTGCCAAAAATCAGTGTTGTTGTTTGTAATGCTCTGATAATCATTCTGGCCATTTATATTTCTGGCTACTTTCACAGTTTGACCGTGAGACTCTGATGATTTCCATCTTTAACATCCTTCAAAATAATGACAGAAGGATACAGGGGAACGTTTATCATAAAGGGGTTGAACGGCAGTCAAAGTGGAATTCAATAATGAAAATGTTAAAGACAAAAGTCGACAGCAGGATTTCTTGAGCCTCTTTGTGTGCGGTGAGAGGAGAGAGACGTGACAGGCACTGACCAGCGAACAGAAGGGGGGAAAGCAGCTTGAAACTGTGTCGTGTCGGCTCCGGCTGTAAAGTAAAGCCAAAGAGTTTGCTTTTGTCTGCAGGGAGTATGTCTGCTCTGGGACGAGAGCACTCTCGCTCCTCCAGTCGGAGTCTCTGAGGGCTTCTGCTGCAGCCCAGAGACACAGCGGGCTAATTGACGAGTGCCGAGCTTTGTTTTGTCTTGGCACAGTCGCAGCAGTGCTGACTTAATGTTGCCAGCGGACAGATGGCATGCCACGGCACTCAATGGCCAACACTCCCCATACACTAGTTAGGGTCCCTCTGATCTCAGCACCCCCACCTCCTCCATCCATCCCACTGCATTAGTCACTGGGTCCAAACCGATAATCTGCAAAGAGCTTCTCAATACCCCATCTTCAAGAGACAGATGACAGTTTCTTCTCACCACATCAAGGCTAACAAAGCCTCAAAAAAAGTCCTTTTTCCAAACCAAATCTAACCTCACGCTCTTTAATTTACATTTATACGCTCGCCGGGTGTGAAGAGGACCTTAGAGCTGGACTCACATGTGTGGGCTTAATTCGTAGAAGTTCCTGTTGCGATACTCCTCTACTTTCTCTGGTGTGTAGATGGGCAGGGACCTGTAAGGGTTCATGGAGATCACCACGCTGCCAATGTATGTCTGAAGGGAGAAGGAGAGACAGAAAGCATTAGCACCAATCCACAGGTTACTTTCTCAGTCTGCACAGCTTAACGCCGCCGTGCAGACGGGCAGTCTCTGAATCAAAGGGACGGGAATTCTGCTAATGTCAGCGTTTCTCAGACAGGTATGCTTAATGAAAGCTCGTGATGTGTGAAGTAAAGCTGAAGACGTGTGAAAACAAGGAGAAAAACACGTTTGTGGGCTGAGCAGAGTCATTTAGCTTTAGTGCCCATGCTGCCATACAAGACAAGCCTGGAACAGCTGCCGGGACAAACAAAGTCCAGATGAGACAAACTTCCTGCTCAGATATTACAAAAACATCAGTCACCTGATATCAAAGGAAAATGCAAGAACATCCAACCTCAGTCATTTTTATTAAATCAAAGAAAATCAGTGTTTTATACAAAATGGAACAAATTCATGTAACATCCAAACAAGTCCAACAAATCACACTCATCAGAAATGTCTCAAAGCGAACGCAACCGGCTATCATCTCCATCATCATCCTCCTACACGGCAAACAGAACCTTTCAAGCATCAACCTGAAACATTTTCTCTGCTCTCTATGGTAATGGCGGTTGCATAAGCCACTCTGACGAGAGCGGAGCACGGCCTTCCCTGTGGCAGCACCGCAGCCTCCCACTGCCTCTCGTTCAATAACACACCAGAGGCGGCACGAGTGCAGAGGATGTGCACAGAGGCAACGAGAGCTGCAAATGTAAACAAAAAGTCACGTGTTCTGAGCAAAGGCAGAACACGCGCGCACAAAAAAGCATTAAAAACCTGAAACTTTTTTCCCCACTCGGCCTTTTCAAGTCATTAAATAAATCACAACTTGAGAGGAGCTTCATGCTTCCTCGTGGTTCAGCTCACACATCAGAAGATGTACGAAGAGCTTTGAACTGATGGGACTAAAAGTTCCCGTCACCCCACAGTGTCTGCTGTGTTTGTCCCGGGATGAACAGCAGGGCATCTGCTCCTACGTAGTTTCCTTTTTATAAATACTAAGACCTCGATGAAGCCAAAGACATTCACGCTCCTCTTCGACATGAAGCTTTGTTTCATTATTTTGGAAAACCTGAAAACTTTTTTTTTGCAGCTGCACTTTGCTGGAGATGCTTTTTTACTTTCAGGCAACAGTTTGTTTCTTTAACGTCGTCACGCTGAAATCCTCAGTCAGCCTTCTGGAGACTGGGAGTCGTCATGTCCCCAACTATATCCCCTTAGCATAACACTCCCTCCTCCATTTCTACAAGTGGGAGTACTGGCCAACATACTGGACCTCCATCTCCTTCACATCTGACTGAACACGGCATGCTGCACATCCGGTTTCTTTTTGTGGGCTTTTGGAAAAGTTTTATCTTGTATGTTTGTGCCAAAGATCAAGCAAGACGTGATTCTTTTATGTTATGCAATGTCCTTCACACTGCATGAGCTGTCACAGAAACCGTGATTTCCTCTAACGACGCCTGTGCCGAGGCTGATTTTCAGAGCTCGATTGTGTGGGTAGCTCACCATCTGTAGCGTCTTTTCAGAAGGATGAAAAATGCAGCTCTGATTAGTGGGACAGCGGTTTGCTCTGTACCTCCTGATTACTGTCGTACCTGAGCCCGTGGTGATTTTCAGTTGGTAGCACATCTTCCTGCATCTTTTGATGTCTCTGACGATCCTTTTCAAAGCCGAGCTGCGATGCAGAAATGCAGAACGACGCAGGCCCGGCGTTCGCAGGTCAGGTTTATAACCACATCGATCCATTAGGTAAACTAGAACTCGCAGGCTTTTTCAGATTCGTCTTAACGATCACGGGGTTTCTACTTTCTAGGCGTGGCTGTAGCTCAGGAGGCGATCGGAGGGTTGGTGGTTCGATCCCTGCTCCAATCTGCATGCCTGCAGATTTTTTACATATATATACACTTTGGTGTTGTTCATGAGATGAAGAAAGTAGGATGTGTGCACAATCAAGACACTGTATGAATTTCTTTATCAATAAATCCACACGCAAGGAAAAGACGCCATCACATCTAATCAAGTTATTGTGTATGAAAGTCTTCATGGTTCCTCTGAGCCACACGGGGACATTTTTCCACAGTTACAGACGCATGATGTGCTGTCCCTCTGACAGACAAAGCCATGTTTCTTCTGCTACGAGCTGTCATATGATAGTTTGGTGTGGGGGATGGGCCCGTTTGTAAGGAATGATGCCACATGAGGGAAAATACATTTGCAAGCAAGGACTGCACACCGCAGATTTATTGGGTAAGTACAGGTTTTGGTGCTTCTCCTGGTCATCGCTCTTGAGGTGCAGCTTTAGCAGATTTAGGGCTATGTGATTTACCTTTCCATAAACAGTCTATTTTTATTTGCCAGGCTAATATTGCATATATGAAGTGGGTTTAACTACTGTAGCCACATCATTTAGGTAAGCACCACACAGGGAAAACCTGAGTTTATGGTTTCAAAATGTCACCACAAAGGCTTCATCTTCAGATCACAAAAATCACAGTAACTTTTTTGAATCTAATTATTTTGCAGAAGAAGGACGATTAGCGGACAAAGCATTTAAAGGTTAGGGTGGCAGCGATATCTACTGAACTTTAACGGTTTCCAATCTTCACTTTTGGATGAATTCTATTTTCTCTTCCTTGGAGTGTGAGAGGAATACATAACTCGAGATGTAACTCACTACTTTTCACATTAAGTAACTTAATGACAGCCGGTCATTCCTTCCTTCATTCATCTCAGGTTTGAGTTTCTCTTCATGGTTCTTTAGTTTTACAGCCAGCTAACTCAGGGGTGGGCAACTCCAGGCCTCGAGGGCCGGTGTCCTGCAGGTTTTAGATGTGTCCTTGATCCAACACAGCTGATTTAAATGGCTTAAATTAGCTCCTCAACATGTCCTGAAGTTCTCCAGAGGCCTGGTAACGAACTAATCATTTGATTCGGGTGTGCTGACCCAGGGTGAGATCTAAAAGCTGCAGCACACCAGCCCTCGAGGCCTTGTTGCCCAGCCCTGAGCTAACTGCACTCATGGTGTCACAGCTCAGTGTTACACACAGGTAGTAAAATCCCATTTAGCTCAAAAAGCGCACAACAGCTAATCAAAGTCGAACTAAGCGACGTCTCCTGGGAATACAATGTTAATGATGAATAGCAGAGGGAAGAAAACAAAGACAGCAACAGATCCTCAGCTTATCAGCGTGAGGCAGTACCGTGCATTTACCCAGGACGTCCTCACAGCTCCGTGTTCACAGTAACACTCTGGTGTTTGTATGCAGGGGAACGAATATGAAGAAAACAAACAAACAAAACAGGGAACTTCCAACTTCTTCACCACTGACAGAGCTGAAGAAGAGCATTGAGAATAACCAGACATATTCTTCACACTGAGCATGGCCGCCATCCTACAAAGCAGAAGAATCGCTGCCACAACATAAAGCCCAGAACCAATTGTCTGATACGGTGGATACACTTCAACAATCCCCTTCTTCTACAGATAAGTCGTCAGCTAGACTGCCGGGCCTTCCTTCCTCCTAAGCTCTGGATTTCAGGCCTCATTTGAGGGCACCGACTACATTCCTCCGTGATTTGATTTATTGATTGGTTTCTTACTGCGGTCTCTGTTTCTGTACTACTTGTATAGCCAGCACTGAAATAAGTGAAGCATGGGAGGAACAATAGAGTTATGAAAAGTATCTGTGCATTTCCTAGGAGAAGCCTTCTGCAGCGTTCAGAGCGAGAGAGTGAAGCAGTGTTGTTGCTCTGCTACCGAGCCCGTCTTTTTCTCCACGTTATCTGAAGTCAGTGTTATTAAGCCTCGTTGATGTAGGAAGCAGCAGACTTACATAGATCTCACTGTGGTCAAAGCGCTTCTTCAGGTTGCCAAGGAAGGAGTCCTCAGAGAGGGGCTCCAGGAGGACCATGTCGCCGACCCCAATCATATTGTCTAGAAGTGACGTCTTCACCTCCATCTTGGCTGTAGTCGTCCCCCCCTGCAAGGATATAAGGAGGAAACATACATTAGAGACTCATTTAGAAAAAGGGGAAGGCTCTGGAGTAATCCTGGGGGGCCTTTATATCGTAAAGTGTGCATGAAGCACAGAACTGCATGTTTTATATGGAAGAAAAAGCACAGAATGCATCAGCCTTGTGTCTCCTATCAGATCCTTTTTTGTCTTTGTGTGCATCACGTTCCAGCAAACTCGTCAGAGGCGTCCTCTCGTTAGAAAACAAACAGTCCTAAACTTAGCCAATGTAAATAAACTCAGTGCAGGGGTGCACATGTGTGGAAGGCAAGAGTTTGCCTCCAGAGGCGGAGCGGGGCCTTTTGATTGGCTAATAGGTCTCCTTCTCCCCTGTGGCATGCGAGAATGTCCCATAGAAACTTACATAACTAAGCAACTTTGCCCCTGACTTGTGGGTGTCTGCTCAGCTGGAGTCTCCTCCTGTTTCGGGGTTTCGTACGAGTCCCATGAACTCCACTGGAGAATTGTACTTTTCTCCTGTGCTGCTTTGCTTGCTGTGATATAATATTCGGCTGGAAAAGAGTCCCGGCTGTGACAAAGACAGTGCTGCGGCTGGCAGTTTTCAGTCCAGTCTCCTTTGGGAGAGTAATCCCAACGCCATAGGGCTGGAGATAAAAGAGGGGCCTGGGATGCATTCAGGGCTTTGCTGCACCAAAAACCTAATGTCTGCTGTTGTGACAGGCTGCCCACACAAGACCAATAGATGAGGCCATGCAGTCGTCTATTGTTCGCCGGTAGGACAGGCGTCTCTTTCTGAATAGTCAGAACGGATCGTGCTCTGAAGCAAATGAAAATATGACAGGGGCATAATGCACTGTGATGTTTTAGACAGCATTGGGAATGAAGGAAGTGTCGTGGGTGGCAATCAGAAGCAGCCCGAAAACGAGGCGACGTCTGACATTCAAAACACAGAAACAATATCGTCGTTCCTCACGGACACAGACGCATCTTCGACCGTGGATGCGATACGTGACTGGAAACTGTTGGAGAAAAGGAAGGGGCGGATATTTCACCAAAAAAGGAGGAAAAAAAGGTTTTTCAGCTGTCAAACCGACTTTTAGCTGCAGCGTAAGAACAGCACGACTTTCTGGAAAAAACTGGAGACTTCTATTTCACTTTTTCCCTGGCTTGTGTTCCCCCGCAGGGCACACTATTATTGGCCCATAAAGAAGCTGCCCAGTTCTTAGCAGCAGGCAGGAGTCTGTTTCCAGCAGCACTCGCTCTCACACTCAGCACGGAGACAACTTTTAAAGACTGAAAAGAAAAAAAACGATGATGGATGAAAAATTATTTAGGAAACCAAGACATTTGAAATGTCTAATGATGTCATCAACCCCATCTCGGTTTAGCAGGCTCCAGTAAGGGGAGAAATATGTGATTACTTAAGTATATATATTTCATAAGTAGGTTACTTCCTCTTGGCCTGATGGCCTCGTGCCAAAGCAGCCCCAGTGATGGCTCGAGTCGACCAGCTGCTCGAGTGGTTTGCAGCGCACTTTAAAAATATAATTACTTACATTTGAAACAGTTGCAAAATTCTTTGGAGGCATGAAAAACAGCAGTCAGTTGTTCTGTGATCTCAGCCCATATGCTGCTTATGTGTAGGACTTTATAATGCAGCCGCTCTGCTGCAGCACTCGGTGCTTTTCAAATCAATAAATATCATTTTGGATCATTTCAACATTTCAGAGAGGAGCAGACTTCCTAAAGGCTGCACGTGTAAATAAACCAAAGTTTACAAAACACCTAATAGCTCCTCTGTAATTACTGAGCATCCAGAGCATCGGGGATTTTGTACTAGCCTGCAACAATCAATATTAGTCAACCCAATTACACCAAACCAGTTAAATACTCATCTACTGCAAACTGATTGCCCGGTCGGTCATGGCAGCGAGTGCAAAGCCACGCCACACTGAAAGTCTGCTACTAAACACGAGTGTTTAAAGCAGGGAGCTTATTCGTTCTGAGCAAAAGCAGATTCTGACGCCTCGTGTTGACCTGGGAGATAAAGCTGCCCGAGTGCCAAAAATGTGGCATCTGTCTGCATCTTGGACATCCTCGGCTGATAACCCACTACCCCACATTTAGAAGTAGCTTCCAGGCAGCCTGTGACAAAAATCCCATTAATGGGAATTGCTGCCTGCTGCTAAATGTTGTACTACATCCAAGAGAGGGAGAATGAGAGAAAACCTGACGGCTTTGATTAAACTCTTGGGATTATCCTTACTGCTGTGTGGGAGAGAAATGGGGGATAAAACTTCTATCATCTATACTGATAAACACGAAAAACACTGACTTTTGTGGTTTGTCACAGATAAAGGGCAAAAAAAAAAAAGAAGTTTTTTAAAATTGTGGTTGATATAAACACACTGATTTAATCAGCCTAAACCTGAATGACCTCGTATTAACCTCTGCCAATTTCCTCGGAGTAACCAGATTAGTAGTGCCCGGCTTTGTCACTCTCTCTCTCTCTCTGGTGCTTTTTGAATTTTGCATGTTGAAGCATCAAATGCCCCGGTATGGTTTAGCTGTCATTCATCTCAAATCTAGATCAGCGATGCAGCAAGGCTGTATCTCACAGTCACCTTTACTGAGCGCGCTCACACTGGCACAGCGCCTGTGTGCAGCACGTGGCTGTGATTACACATCATTTCAATTTGGCGTATTACACCAAAAACATCAAAACTTAAAGTCTCCCACGGTTGGAGCTCAGCGAGGACGTTACTGCAGATGTAACACGAGGACTTTGAGTGCTTTGCTAATTGAAGCATAATAACCACTTTTTACTAAAACTTCTCGGGACGGCGATGTTTCATGACTCGTCATCAGCTGTCGGTGACGTGCTGCAGACTCAAAGCCATCCAGCGGCACTGCCTTAACCCCTGCTTGTTAACGCAGCCTGAAGCTTGATGTGCAGAGCAGATAGAGCACACCCACGACTCCGGGCCGCCTCTGACACAACTCTCAGAATTAATTTCTAAATCAGAATTTCATCAACGAGTCCATCAGATTAAAGTGCTGCATTAAGAAGGAGCAAAGTGTCTGTACAGAAAAATAAAACACGTGAGAGATTTTATCATCTGAGATCTGATAGTAATGGATGCATGTCGCAGCAATAATATGAGATGTGCTCTACTTTGTGCCTCTGACATTGACCTAGATTTCTCAGTCAGATCACGCTATGGGGGAAACACGAATACAAAAATCACCATTAGAAGTACATTTAATATTTACAGGTCCTGATGTTCTTTCTGCCCTTCAGAGAGGAAAACGAGTCCAAACAAAGGTCAACAGCCGTGCAGGCACTCACAGGCATGCACAACACAAATAGTGACAACGCTGGAGACGCAGCGGAGCCAGTGAACTCGCTGCTGAGAAACCTGTAACGGTTTTGAAAATGTCAGTATTTCCAGGACAGTCGACCAATTAGGCTCTGCATTGTGGCCTCTGATATAATCGCAGACACGGGTCTCGTGACGCTGCCTTTGGAGCAATTGTTTGGGAATAGAGTGGCATTGAACAGATGATAATAAACATCCATTATGCAGCATAATACTCTGTAAAATTTCCCGCAGATCAGTCCAGCTTTGTCACAGAAAAGTCACAACATGGCACGCTGCTGCCGCTGATGCAGATTAAAGCCCTCCCTAATGGAGCAGCAGCGTGGCATGGAGCCGTGCCAGAGAGCAGGGCAGGACAATGCAGCGAGGGTTACAGGAGCTCAACACAAGCAGCTGCCTGGAAACTGAACTGGAATTCCTGGGTCCCCAACACTCCAGGTGCAGATCTGTGTGAGGAAAGCTCGGCACGCCGACGGCCCAGAGCCGCTGTGACAGCACAGACGCTGAAACTGAACCTTACACTAGATGATAAACAGGAGATCTCACACAAATGTGACCCCATTAGCTCCGAACGCACAATCCAGGTCCATCAAACATGAACCTGCAGCACACACACAAATGCTGTTCTTTATTTACAATACAGCCCAAAGTGCAGGCAGACATGAGGACGTTCAGTCAGGCAAGAAGCAGGCAGTATCTGGAAATCAAGATGACAAAGTATTACACAATGTTTACTCCACAAACCCTGAGAACTGGAGGAGTCAGCTTCTTCTTATGAGCAATGGGGCTTCACATGTTCATGACACAAGCAGCCAAAGTTCTGGTAATACCACGAGAGACTTCCTGAAATTGGGGTTTTGCATTCATTTGCTGTGATCTCAGCCCCACTGAAATTTTCTTTCTGTTGTACTTAAAGTTATTTAAATAAGTCTGTGCAGCTTGCACAGCTTCCAAACTTCCCAACGAACCATCTGTAAGCTTGGAAGCTCAGCTCGTTTATTAATGAGACAATACGCTCACACAGCTTAAACAGAAGTATCTGCAACATTCTCCGAGAGGTCGGAGTGTCTGGAAATCATTATTCATTTTTATTCCAACAGAGAAGCTAAGATAAAAGTAAACGGTGCAGATAATAAGCTTCGATAGAGGACTTTATTCAGTAGTTTCTGCTCCTTCAAAAGGTCAGCGCTGCAAGAGCTCGGTGTGACTCACACACAGTGCACTGACCAGGTGAAGCGGACCAGCCTTTACAGACCATTTCAAATTTCATCACAAGAAAAATGGCAGTTACAACCGAACTAAACAACACAGAGCACTGGCATCCTATTATCTTACTTTTTTTCACTGATTGTACTTACTGTATTTTTGTATTTCCTTCTGATATCTTTACCTGAGCTGAGGTGACGCAAAAATTTCCCCGTTGTGGGATCAATAAAGTCTTATCTTATCTCTTATCTAACTTTATCCACTCTAATGTTTACTGTGTTTAGTTGTGCTTAGTGCCAGCGTGACTGTGCAAGGACAATAAAAAGTTATCTTATGATGGAGCAGATTTAAGATTTTCTACTTTCTGCATTTATTGTGATCAACTACTGTTACTTTATCATCAGGGTTAAACCTCAGCGCGAGCACTCAATCAGTATTGAAATAAGCGCTTCTGGGCATTAAATAAAAGCGCACAGGAGAACGGCAGCACTTTCATATACCGTCCTGCAGGCTGCTCTGAGTTAGCTGCTTTAGTGTTGTCTGCCTCCCTTTATAATAAGAGAATGGGGAAAGCAGCTGCAGCGGACTTGATGAAGCGGTGAGAAATAAAAACGTATGGCATTATTACTCTGGCTCCTCCGGGAAACTGAGGAAGTGAAGTTTGAGCCGCGAAGTCAAATGGGTGGAAAGTTCTCAGAGCTGCACGGCACTGAGAATAGTTCTTTGTTAGGACAGTAAACTCAAGATGAAGTGTGAAAGAAAAAACCTCCCCACCTAAAGCAAAACTGGGAGAAAAATCACAATAATGGGCTTCCAATTTGTCACCATGCTGATGAGGCCGTGACGTGGATGTGGAACTTTTAATGCTTCAAGCGTTCAGATCCCCACCCTGCACGAGAGGCTGCTGAAGGCAGCGGAGCATGCAGGCCTCCCTCTATCACAGCTGATGCATGGTTAACACAAGCACACGCCACACTACACCGGGTTACACAGGCAGGGAAGTGTAAACACCATTCATTACCATGGCGCTGGCTGGGGGACTTTGAACTGCCATCCATTCTGCATTAGGCCACAGCATCCCGCCCCACAGTGTTCATAAAGAGGCTTTTGGCACATGTTGCAAAACTGTGGCAACTTGATGCAAGCTGCCCAACAAGCTCACGCTGAGCAGAGCTACTCCAACGGCCGACGCGCAGCCCTCTTCCAGCTGAGCTAAACGGTTGTTACTTTTCTTTCCAGGAGTCTTTCTTGCAGCTCTGAAGGCTTACCACACACTACCTCTCACACTCAGCTTACATCACTGTTTGTTTGATCAGTGCGGGTAATAAAGTTCCCATCTGGTTTCCCAACTGAGAATCTGGCCAAAAGAGGTGGGACATATTTGTGGCAACCCACAAAGGGAAAGATACCAACTTTTTTTTTTCTTCTTCTTCTTTTAAAAGGTCTTATCTGATCCTCTTGGGACACCAAGTTCACCAGTGGAATTAGGAGTTGGGAAAAAAGAAAAGAAAAGACGGGAATTAAAAACAACTTTGCATCAAAGGCAGTGAAGCAACAGTTGCTCATTGTTTGGACTTGACTGTTCCATTAACACTCATTTCCAGCTTCTGTGGCACTGAACACTATATTTACAGATGTGCTAAGGGAAGCAGCACCCCAAGCAGCTTTTCCCCCTAAAGCAACTGTTTTTTCCTTCCTATGAGGTATTTCGCTTCTTCTACGAGTTCCAGGCTGGTTCCCAACCCACAGCAGACTCCGGCACAAAACAAACACTTTGTCCAGGAGGAACTTTGGGATGTTCCTCAGAGACGACTTTTATCCATGCTGAGCAGAAATGTTTTCCAGTCAGCAACATTTTGATCTCTTGAAACCGGGGGCGCACTGAGGGCTAAGCCCACCTTCACCCACTTTATCCAGGATTTAATCTCGCATTGATCCGTCTCTGTATACCTTTAATCCAGGTATTTCCACAGATCATAGAGCGGGGCAATGCAAGGATATTTTAATGGAAAAAAAAACTTTAAATGATTCCAGAGTTTCATCGTCCTCTGCATGGGTCATTAAATCTGCCATTTCACACACAGAGCTGAGCGTTTGGTGACAGCAGCACCTGAAAACGCTCGTTTGGCGCTTGCTGTCCTCTGGTTCAGGGTCTGCAGTGGGTTTCTGGCTCCGCTCAGCCACAAAGACGGTTCTTGCCCACAGATGTAGGCAATTAGCGACAACGGTTTTCAGGAATACTGCTGAATGAGCCGCGGTTTGCAGCAAGAAAGAGACATTAAACGAAATCCCTCCTGCGCTTTCTCCCCCAAGTCATAGAAAAGTAAGAAACACACAGAGAGAAAGAGAGAAACGGACACAAAAAATAAAAACGTATATATTTATCCCCCAACCCCCTCCTGTACGGAGAGGGGAGGAATGAATGAGTTGGGAAGCAGGCGATCTAAAGAAATGGAAAGTTAACTTTTGAAGAGTTTCCGAAAATGTAACAGCGATAAACCAGAGCCAACGGAGAAGAAAAAAGCTTTACACTTCCAGAACAACTTACCGCTTTACCTCTGTGGAAGTTGCTCCCTCTTGTCCTAAATCCACTCCACGGACAAGAAAAAAAAAAGATCCCGGGATGATTCTCCAAGTCAGGAGAGGCTCCTGAAGCCCTTCCCTGCTGTCTTTGGGTTAACTAGTGTCTGCCTGTGTTGGATGAGGCTGGAAGAGGCTCTCATCCGAATCTCAGCACTTTGAATGGAGCTCTGATGGACTTGAGAGCGCAGAAACTGCCGGGCGTAGGGAGTGGCTGGAGAGGCGGCTCTGGGCTAGTCAGCTCGTCCAGTGAGTCCCCTAATCACCTCCAGCGCTGGGGAGGTGGTGCCTTCAGGTGTCGTCGGAAACAATGCCACTTCATCTTTTGTCCCCACACATAATAGTTTAACGAAACATCCAAGTCAGAAAGCAAACAGCGAGCTGCTTCCTCCTCATATTTACTAACTAAACATTCAGGCAACGTGAGCTGTTTTAACTGCTCCATGACTCCTGTGCGGAGGAAAGAGGCGGTTTGCTGCAGAGACATTGAGCCTTGGAAGAATTTTAAAAAAGTAAACTGGACTTTGATTGTTTAAAAGTGAACTTTCATTATGCGGTATTATGATCTGTTAAATTATTCTCACATAAGTAACTGTAAAAAGGCGAACTGGTTAGGTTATAGTTGGCCAAACTTGTTTGAAGAAGTTCCCACACGACTTTGGGAATATAACCAAGATTTACGAGGTGAGTGTGAAGCAACATTAAAGTTTTCCTTCATCGTTATATATAGACAGACACTCCATCCACCCGACAGCACAATACCCCCCTCCTGTGTCTTAATACTACATAGCAACGACGATTTGACGAGCTTTTAATGAAACTCTGGGCCAAGTTTAATGGTTAAAGTCGCTCTCTGTGCACAGGAAACTCATATTTGTGATTTTGTTGGGGGGTGTTTGTCTCTTCTTGTACTGATTTACAGATTCGGACTTTACGGTATTTGGTGTTTAAACCAGATTTTCTTTTAAATATCACTCACTCCTGCGTTGCATCCAGAGAAGACCTGCAGTATTACTGCATGTTATTTATTTGGTTTTAACCGCTTAAATTTCGCTCTTCAGTCAAGTGTGGCGACCCAAATAGACTGCGTTAGTGCGCACGCGCGGTTACGTCTACAGCTTCCTCTTCCCTAGAACTGGTTGTACTGGAGTCCAGTTATACTAGTTTCTTTGTCACGGACTGTTTTTGTTCTTAAAGAGGATTTCGGTGAGTTTCTGACTAATTTTTTCTCTTTGTGGAGCCGAGCGCTGCTCGCAGTGGTTCAGTTTACTGCGACACTGCGGAAGGAAATTCCAGGAAAATGGATTATAGTTAGCAGCAAGCTAGCACTGCCCCAGTGTTATTGTGTTATCTGAAGTCAGATATCCAGAGTTGGCTCGCTCGGCTTTGATAAATATAGACTGTCACAGCTGGCCTTTTTTGGGGTGATATTTATAATATGTACAGAGTAAAGTGCTGTTTTTATAGATTCGTATCATGACAATGAACGAAGGTAGACAAATGTCCTCGTATGGTGCTGTGCATGCACTGCTGCTCGTACATTTAGCACGCGTGGTGACGTGGACGATGCTAATAAGGGTGGTTACCGCTAACATTTATGGAAAATAGCATTGCTGTTTATACCTGTATGAGTATATGTGTGTGTATACATCCCCAGGGGTGAAGGCTCATACCAGCCTTTCCCTCCCAAACAAATAATGGGGGTGGCTAACATCTGGCTTGTTTCACGTTGCGCTCCCACATGCACACACCATTTGTATGATTCATGCAGATTTGATTATGCATGGGTGGAACTGTGCGGACGGATCCCATTGTTGTTTCCTCACCCTGAGCTCATTTATGTTTTTCTTGCAGAGTGTTTTTATGAGTAATCAAAGGCAGCAGAAGCCTACGCTAACAGGCCAGCGTTTCAAAACTAGGAAAAGAGGTGAGAAACCGCCGAGCATCACTTTGTTTTGGTCACATTAAACACAGGTGGTTTCATCAGGATATACAGATCACGCCCGGCTGTCCTCCCTGTAGCTTTTCATGCTACCAGCAATGGAAAAGCACAGATTGTGAAATCCTGGATTGACGCCAATCTTGATGCCATAATTAAAACAAAAAAATCTTGCAAATAACCAATGCCAATTTTCAGTTCTGATTCAATTCTATTCTATTTTATTTATATAGCACCAAATCTCAACCACTTAGTCTTTGACTTACAAATATTGTCAAAGACCCTACAATAATGCAGGCCGGCAGTACCAAAAATTGCCTGTTTTTAATCTTTTACATTCTCTGCCAACGTTTTGTAACTGGGAACAAATACTTAATATGAAAAAAAATATATGTAGTATTTAAAAGACTTTTGGCTCTTCATCATGCCAAAAATCTGAACTGAGTCCCCCTTTTTTCTTTTTTTAAATGAAATCTAAGTTCAGCTTCACTAGCCACACCCACACTGCCAGATCTGCTGAACCAAGAAATCATTTAATGGATTGCATTTATATAGTTTTAAATAACTTTTCATTTCGAGACCCTCAAAGCGCTTTACAATACCACTATTCATTCACTCACATTCACACACTGGTGGAGGCAGCTACAGTTGTAGCCACAGCTGCCCTGACAGAAGCGAGGCAATCAGCCCCTCTGGCCATCATCAGTAGGCGGTAGGTGAAGTGTCTTGCCCAAGGACACAACGACCGAGACTGTCCGAGCCGGGGCTCGAACCGGCAACCTTCCGATTACAAGACGAACACCCAACACCCAATTGGGCGATCGTGGCTCAAGCACGATCGCCCACCACTCATTTAAATAGAAGCTGTCTGGTAAGTGAAGCAGGTTTAAATAAAAGAACAGCACATTATGCCATGAGCTAAAGAAACAGCTGAAAAACAAAACATCTATCAGGCTGGAAAAGGTTACAGAGACGTTTGTAAGGCTCTTGGACTCAAGTGAATCACAGTGAGAGCCATCAGCGACGTGAAGAAAACCTGGAACCGTGGTGAACCTTCGCAGGAGCAACCGGCCTACCAAAACGTCTCCAAGAGCACATGAGCGATTTATCCAGGAGGTCACAGACAAACCCAGAGCAACATCTAAAGAACTGCAGGCCTCACTTGGCTCAGTTACATCTGATGTAAAACTGAAGCTGTTTTCATGCTTTATTTTTTGGCCTTTGAAGTTTTTTCATGGCCCTCCCGTTTTGGGTGAACTCTGGTTTTGCTCCTTGCTCTGTTCCATCACACTTACGTCACTTAGTTGCTTACGTCATCCAGTCCTCCAGGATCTTGGATGACCGCACAGACGCACATCTGGGGTGGGTGAAAACCCCTCTCCCCCTCTGTCCTCTCAGAATCATGTTCGCGGGTGGAGACATAAAACCAGCCTAACACAGCATTTCATGAAAACAACGTCATCCCTACAGTCAGGCGTGGTGGTGGGAGTGTGATGGCATGGGGCTGCTTTGCTACTTCAGGACCTGCTCAACTGATGGAACCACGAGTTCTGCTCTCTACCAGAAAGTCCTGAATTATTACATTCAGCCACTACTTCATGCCCTCAAGCACATTTGTGTTATACACAAGGACAATGATTGAAAACGCACCAACAAGTCCAACTGGCTCGAAAAAAGTTTTTTTTACAGCCTCCAGCTAGAGAGAGAAATATATTTTTAAAAATGTGTGTCTGTTATTTATTGACTCCAAATTTGTTGTGGATTTAAGTTAGACATACTTTTTAAAGTAAGTTATCTCCATAGTGGGAGTTAAATTATGGAACAGTCTAACATAAGAAATAAAAGTAACAACATATACCAGTTTAAAATAAAATATAAAAAACAAATTTAAGAATGAAGAAAATGGGGTCAACCCAGGACGGTAATTGTGATGATTTTTGTTTTGTTTTGCTTTTGTTTCATTGTTTGTTTGTTTAAGACTAAAAGAAAACTAAATGAATGAGATGTAAAATTTGTGGGGGTAGAGCCAAACAAGTGTATACTTCTGCCTACTCCCTTTCAAGCAAAATAATGGAATGATATCACGAAATGATGCTGAATGTTTACATTTGAAATAAAAAATGAACTGAACTAATTTGTGTTTTTGTTCTTTTTGCACAGATGAAAAGGAGAGGTTTGACCCTTCCCAGTTTCAGGAGAGCATTGTGCAGGGTCTGAACCAAACTGGCACTGATCTGGAAGCTGTCGCAAAGTTCCTTGATGCCTCTGGTGCAAAGCTTGACTACCGACGCTATGCCGAGACTTTGTTCGACATCCTGGTGGCTGGTGGAATGCTGGGTGAGTTGCAGGCATTTCTTTTAAACTTTGCATTATACCATGGTAATAAAATGTGTCCCCCAGTCGAGCGCTCTCTGGGTCTTCAGGTTAATACTGGCGTGCACAAGTGTCCCCCCCTGTTTTTGAATTGATGTCGATACAGTGATCAGCAGAGGTGAAACATGTGAAGCACCTAAGACATGAATATGTGTTTAATTTCAGCCCCCGGGGGTACGCTGTCAGATGACATGACCTGTACAGAGTTCTGTCTCTTCAAAGCACAAGAGGACATGGAGACCATGCAGGCATATGCACAGGTGAATACCACTGTGTTCAGTTCACGTTTTAATATCCATTTGTTTTTATGGATAATAAAGCAATTTTTCCCCCTTTAGGTCTTTAACAAGCTCATTAGGCGCTACAAATACTTGGAGAAGGGATTTGAAGAGGAGATCAAAAAGGTTTGTTTCTCTGCATAGCCGGGTCACGTAGGTACCTGACCTGCCTGACCGGGTCGTGGCTGAAATCTTGAGCAGTTTGTTTCAGTTTAAAATATAAAGAGTACAGCTTTGCCTCTGCTGTGGTTCAGCCTGTATGTTTACTGTTTTACAGCTGCTGCTGTTTCTCAAGGGTTTCACAGAGTCTGAGCGCAACAAGCTGGCCATGCTAACAGGGATTCTGCTGGCCAACGGGAACATCTCTGCATCCATTCTCAGCAGCCTCTTCAATGAGAATTTGGTCAAAGAAGGTACTCGGCTTTAATACTCGGTCTGTGTGCAGAATTATGTTCACGGTTTCTCTTCCCGAGCCACCATTTATCAGACATTTTAAGGACCTGTACACACACAGTGCACTGTTTGCTTTATCTGGACAGCCTGAATGCTTTGCAGGTATTAATGTAGAAGTAGCAGAGGGATGGGCAGTCATGCAAACGAGTGTTGACAGTATGTAGGCTTTCATTTTAGTCAGAGACTATGGAAAAGCCTTTGATGCCTGCAGACGTGTCTGTTTTCAGCTGCTGGGATTAATCAGGGGGAAAAATGCTGCAGAAATCTCACATTTTGCTCATTCAGCAGGGCCGAAACTCAATGAGTGGAACTAAATTATTAAACTTTCAATATTAAACATTGTCACTGCAATGTTATCCTCCCATTTGAGTTGTGGAAGTTGTTCTTTCTCTCGTCATTTACTTGTTATCAGTCACATTTGAATCCATTTTCTCCCTTTTTTTCCCTGAAAGAAAGTCAGCGATGGGAAGTCGTATCCTTTATGATTCCAAAGTCGAGTCTTTAAAATAACTGAACGCACAAAGAAAACATTTGGGGAATCTCCATTAAAGCAGCTGGTGTCAAACGTCTGCTTCAGGACTGTCTGCTCCACTCTTTGTTTACAAATATAGTTAAATTATAAAATATATTCTAAAAAAGCTGTCCACCCCTGAGTAACCAAAGTCAATGTAATTGGTCACACAGTGGACTTGCTCTGCTACACACAGAGATGTCTAACGTCTGTCCCTCTGACACAGAGTTTGCATATTTGTGCATGCTGATAGCAGCTGCGTGGCCAGGCTACAGAGAACCTGAGGTCTTACAGTACTGCACGAGTCTGTGAAAGTCTAGAAAGATGCGCCTGCGTTACGTTACTACATTTTACACGTGCATGAAGGGAATGCTTAATATTTTCCATTCGCAGCCCCCCTAATGAAAAGGCAATTTTAAAAAAAGCTGCAGAGTAATGGAGTAATGCTAATTTCTGTGCAAATAAGTGCTCTTGTTACATGCTAGTATTATTAATGTGTAATGCAGTAAAAGGTGCAGATGGTGCTGTGAAGTTTTGCTTTGAGTGGGCGTTGTCAGCCGGTTGTCTGTGTTGTACCAGAAGAAGAGATTAACCACAAACACAACAGCTAATAGATGTGATGAGTTAATCCATCAGCATCCAGTGCTGCGCTCTTTGAAAGGACCCGACGGATGCTGATGGTTTTACCTTTTTGATCATCATACACTTTTATTTATCTTGTAGATGCAGATGTTTATTTGATTTACCCGTTGGTCCACACTTGAATGTTTTCTTGTTTGTGGCATTTTTCCAGTTAAGAGCCTCGGTGTTGTGTTTACCGGCGGATTACTTTGACTTTCTTTATCCTGGCAGGTCTGTCAGTAACAGCTGACTCACATTTTTGCGCATTTGTTCAGGTGTTTCGCCTTGCTTTGCTGTAAAACTCTTCAAATCCTGGCTTTCTGAAAAGGACATCAACTCGGTTGCTGCCAGTCTTCGAAAGGTTGGCATGGACAACAGGCTTATGGTGAGAACGACATCTTCGCTACAACATCTCTACGAGGCTTAGGCGACGCGGCGTTTCCCCATGCCGCTCAGCGGCCTGTCTGCGTATTCTAAATATGACTGCTTAATTACGGCTCTGCATAAATTGAATAGTTTCAAACTATTGTGGCAGTCACAGCAGCTACTGCACCAAAGGCCTCCTAATTGCTGATGAAGGCTTGTTTGGATGAATGGGGTCTGCTTCAATGTTTGATTATGTAAATTTGCAGGAACTTTTCCCGGCCAACAAGCGGAGTTGCGAGCACTTCTCAAAGTACTTCACAGACGCCGGGCTCAAGGAGATTTCCGACTTTGCCAGGAACCAGCAGTCCATAGGTGCTCGCAAAGAGCTGCAGAAAGAGCTTGAGGATCTGATGTCATGTGGAGAGCCCCTCAAAGACGTAAGTGTTCGTGGTTTTCCATCTTCTTTTACACAGACTCGCTCCTCGCAGCACACCGCTGTGTAGTAGCACTTAAGATTGCTTTCTGCTTGACCTGTCACCCTTTTGTCTTGAGGAATGGTGAGGAAACGGATGCAGTGGATCAATGGCAAATTCCTGAAATCCACTCAGCCTGAACATATTATCTGCTCCTGCCAACCTCTGTACCCTGCCGGGGTGCTTGTAGGTAATGTCTGCCGTGGTTGGTCTGCGTTGTCAGTAACGTTTGTTCCGTCTCTCGGCTTGGATCTTATAGATCATTGCTTACGTCCGAGAGGAAATCAAGAAGAACAACATCTCTGAGCAGACGATGATCGGACTAATTTGGTCCAGCGTGATGAGCTCGGTGGAGTGGAACAAGAAGGAGGAGCTCGTGACGGAACAAGCCATCAAACACTTAAAGGTGACACCTGCGTCGCTCTGCTCTTCCTGTTCTTCTTCTCTCCCACGGCAGTTATGACACGATCCGAGAGATCTAAAGAAACGTACGGGTGTCGCTCTTAAATCGTGCCTCGGAGATGTTAGAAAATCCGTGCTGCTGTAGGCTTTGAACTCTGCAGAGAAGATAATTGATTTAGTAAGGCAAAGTGGAAGTAATGGGAGAAATCAGAAGCATCTCCCCCTCCCACTCTGTGTGTGAAACTTTCACAGTGGTAAAACTCTTACTCCAGCTTTTCCCTGGTTTCCATCCTCAGCAATACAGCCCGCTGTTGAAGGCTTTCACCTCCCAGGGCCTCTCAGAGCTCACGCTGCTGCTGAAGATCCAGGAGTACTGCTATGACAACATCCACTTCATGAAGGCCTTTCAGAAGATCGTCGTACTGCTCTACAAAGGTGAGTTAATTATGCCCATAAGGCTGCTGTTCCCACCAGTAAAGACGTTTACTTTGCGGCAGGAAGCGACGCAGGCTTGTGTGACTGATACCAGATGGCCAGAGATTATAGCCAAAACTTTGCCTTGATTGATGTCATCAACCTGCCTGGTGACATTTGTTTTCCCGGCACCTGCGGACGCATCTGTGCTGTTGGCGTCGAGTTGAAATGATTTCTTTTTCTGTTTTATGTTCTCGTTTTTATCTTTGTGTGTTTTTCTCCCAGCCGATGTCTTGAGCGAGGAGGCGATTCTGAAGTGGTACAATGAAGCCCACCAAGCTAAAGGAAAAAGCGTTTTCCTTGAGCAGATGAAAAAGTTTGTTGAATGGCTCAAGAACGCAGAGGAAGGTAAGCACCTCGTTTCTGTCTGCCACTGATGGGAGACGCCCCAAAACACGCCTCGTGTTTATGGTCTCTCCAAATGTTAGTAACTAAATGCATGTCGAGTTTATGCGTCTGGTGACGGATGTTTCCTTTCCTTCAGAGTCCGAGTCGGAGGAGGAGGATGCAGACTGAAGACCTCTGCCTATAAAACCATCGAAATTTGTATTTTTAATCAGATGCAGTACAAGAATTTATAACAGACGCCTGTTCTCTAGTTCTTTTCTTTCTCTATTCTCTACCTCTTCATATCTAGTTCGACTGCAATGTAAGGGCTTTAATGGGGTTGGGTTTTTTTTTTTTATGATGCTCGTATTCATCTTCAAACTCCTTCAGGAGCCAATCAGAGTGCCACATTTAGCTGATAGACTGAAACCTCTGTCATGTGACAAAGCAGAGCGTTTTGGTTTTTCTAAACATGAGACCCTTTAAAATTCGACCATGTGAAGGCGTGTTTCAGTCTTTGTGTTTGATCGCTCTTATTCGGTCCTCTGAAGTGAAAACTGTTGATTTGCGTCTCAGATATGTGACAACTTTGAATTTGTTGCCAGTTTTTAAGATTCTTTATCCGTTATTGTTAATGGAGCCGTGTCATCATAAACAGAACTTTGATTTTTCCGTACATCATGTGTAACAACCACGCTAGCTTTGTAGGGTTTTTCCCCTTTATCGCACATTTTCAAATAAATGGTTTTCATTACTGCCGTATCCGTTCATGTGGAGTTGAAGGTGAATTAAAGGAGCAATTAGAAGATGTGTACGTACACAGATAAACATGGAAAAGTAGAAACTGAGCTCTTGTGTTTGAGATCGCACTAAAGTTTTCACTGATCTCGGCTGGCCTTATCTAATCATGCAATCAAGAACGGCTGGCTGCCATGCGTGACCCGAGCTGCAAACAAAGATCTGTCTTCACTCCTGTCCCACTTTAAATGGTAATTATGGTTCAGTCAAGCATGTAGGAATGAAAGTGAGATGGTGATTCAAGATGTTATGAAAATGGTCCACATTCATTATAAGAGTCATCTCACAAAGTCTAGAAAGCAGACCGCTTATTGTAATGTTAGCACAAGACGAGGAGAGGTCAGGATGCGTTTGTGTCCAGCTCTCAGTGTTCGATCTTTAGTTATTTTAGCTCTATACATGTGGATTTGTTGGATGCAGAGTGATCGTGTCATCACATCATAAACAAGCACTCTGGCTCTCACAGCTGAGTTACAAAAAAGCTGCATAGGATGAACTAGCAATGTTAGCTGTTTTATTCAAATGCGTGTAGTACAGAGAATTACAGTACATACTGTAAGTACAGCAGAGCAGCCTGTGTACAATCGACCAATAATCAGTTTCCCTCTGTGCCAACAGATGGCAGTAAATCCTTAAGAGACATTATCGCCCCCTGTTTAAGCCTCCCAGAGTTTTGGAGTGAAGCTCAAATAGAAATGCCATTTTGAAGCAACCAGACTAGAAAGTATTAGACACAGCTCCACTCCAAAGTATTTTCTCTGCCTGCGTGTCCCAGGAGGATTTGTTTGCCTTTTGGTTTTATTTAGTCACTGTAAAGAACATGAGACGGTTTGGGAGAGTGACGTGCTGCGGGGGGGAGACGCGACTGCTTTTCAGATTTGCACATCTGCACGTGTGCAGCACTGAATGGCAATGATGCCTCCCAACTCCACCTCTAACTGTGCAGTACTGTTATCTGCTCGCTACCAGTGCTGCATGTCTTCACTCGCTCATTTATATATATATAGTAATCATCTTATTTATTCACGCCTCACACACTGGGCTCCTCCCCGCGTGTCGTTGAGTATGTGCACTGCTGCACACTGAGGGATGCTGCAGCATAATGAGCTGTGCACACCCTGACACATCTGTTTGTTTTGCTTCTCTGCCATTTTCAGCAATTACGTATGCTGCTGGATATACAGTAGGTACTCACGTGCTCTTTTTTTCACAGGTGTGTCTCACAGCATGTCAGGGTGCAAAGACTGGTGCTAAACGTATTGGCTGAGACGGGCTTAAATCCTGGCTCTCAGTGACAGCGAGGCTGGGCGTGTTTGCGTTCCCTCGATGACTTTGTACATGAAGCATTTACACACAGAAAAGATTCTGCTGCCACATAAAAAAATAAGTGAGAGAAAAATAGACCGGCCTCAGTTGGACTTCCTGCTTGAAGTGAACAGAGCAACAATGCGCCAGGGGAGTTCTGGAGAGCAGTTATTCCGGATTTCACACTGTGGCTTTGGTCGGTAAACATGACTCGGACCGCAGTGCAGAACTCATCTGAATCAACAGAGACGGGGGGACAGAGCAACCGTTGTTTTGAATGAGAAGAGACAGACTTGAGATAATTACTCAGTTTTCATCACAAACTACATCTCGCTCTCCTGAAGAGGCCGCGCTGTGTCACATGACCCTGTGTTTGGTTGCTTTTTGCGTTTTATGGAAGTCACCAGGTGAAATATGGAAACCAGGATCGACATGTTGACTGTTTGTCCTCGCATCAGCTTTCTGCTCTTTTAAAGCACGCGGCCATCCTGCCTGCTCTTATTCATAGACGAGCGAGCGTCTGTGTCGGGAAACCAAGACAGCTGAAGAGTTTTTGGGTTACAGGCGTGCTTTTGTCATCGTGGCGCTGTTGGTCCCGTTACCCGCATGTAACGGTGCTTTGTCTCACTGAGGCACACATAGCTGCCTTTTTAATGTCTGGGCCTGACACTTTTATTCTCAAGGTTATTCATCACGTATAACGATCCCATTGTAGCGGCAGCTAATTACAGAAGACAGCGACGTCGGTTTGAACCTTTCAGGCCACCGTTGCTGTTTAACTGAGAACGCTGCACAGTCAATGGTCGTGTCCAAATTCACGGGCTGCATCCTCCTGAGGCCGCATTTGTAGACTGATTACGTCACAGCGACGCGCCGAAGGCTGTCCAAATTCGTAGACTCCTCCGAATGCAGCCGACACATGCGTCCTCCTTTTCCCCGAATTTGAAGTATGGGTCGGGTGTGTCCTTCATGGCCCACCATATCCCAGAATGCATAGCGCGGCCGAGCCAGATTCCAGTTTCCAACAATGGCGGTTTTAAAATTACTCATACTAATCTTTCTGGGTCACAAAATAAACTTTTAACATATTTTCAGGCGAGAAAGTAGCTGTGTAAACATCAAATATCTGCTCGGTTTATCAAGATATCGCATATTTGCAAAAGTGCTTCCACGTTTTCGGAGACGTCCCACCAGCTCGATAGCTAGCCGGGAGCTCGAGGGTCACTGATGCGGCCGAGAACGGCACAACTCCCGGCACATCATTTTCAGATCACCGCGGACTTTCGCTACTCAGGTTAAACGTAATATATAAGTCACTTAGACAACCTAAAAATGTTATTGTTGGGCTTTTTTCAGTGTTTTGTTTGTTCGTGAGTAAATCGGTTTGGCTGAGATTAAAGTTATTAGATTAGATTAGATAGTTCTTTATGTCACAGAGGATGAACATAACTCATTCACAGCTGATGCGCTGTGGGTAAAGGAAGCGGGGAGGTGTGCCATCATAAACTATAAAGACTTTTTATTAACGCCTGACTGTAGCTCTCGTTTTCCGTTCGCATTTCACTTTTCTGTATTAACAACCAAAGTGATATCAGAGCAATGAAATGTGTCCGTTTCCTGCTGGCAAAAGGGAAAAAGCAGTGATACAGCTACAGCTTAGAATTTCATAGAATCACAGTCAGAGATTTTTTCTTCACTTTGCATATTTGATTCTTCTGATACCAGATAAATCTGCATCCTTTAATCATTAATCTGCCTTTGGATATTTTTCTGTGCTCACCTTCTTTCAGTACCTTTTTATGCTTTGCCATTTCCTTTTGTCACAGATTTATTATATTACCATATTATACAGTCACCTCTTCACTCCACGGTATAAAATGCACCTCAGACTCTATGGCAACATTCAATCCTCAGTCATGATCTCTGAGTGGGAGGTCTTTTGTGCACAAACAATGAACACTCAGACAGCTCACAATCAACCAAGAAGGATTTAGTATAAAGGGTACGCAGTAAAAAAAAAAAAGGCTTAGGTGATCCTTCTATAAAATCAAAAATGAGACGGCTAAACGCAGCGTGCGATCTGGACGGAGCTACATCGCCGAGAGAAAGGAGTCATAATGGCAACGGTGAAACGTGCCCGTGGTGCACGCAGGGTTGAGTGATGTAGTGTTCACCACAGCCTCAAATGAGAGCATCTTCATTCCCCAAAAGCCCCTCACACAGCTTGTGGGGGAAACATGGAGTGTGCGTAATGGCCTGGCTGTGAGAGTCCGGGGATTTAGCAGCTAGACTTAAGTCAACTCTGAGGCTCATCACAAACATCATTACTTTCTCCTGGCTTGTCCTTTTCCCTCTTCGCTGGCCCCGGTCTGATAGCTGTGTACAAACGACTAGAAGCAAAGGGAGGGATGGCCTGGTTTGATAAAGAATGATCGACTCGAGGATTGCCATTTACTGGGTAAGTGCTGGTCTGTGGCTCTGTATCCACAGAATAAAGCTTGTGGCATCTTGTAGAGCTGATGTGATTAACCATCCCGGCTGATGTGGCTCACACAGGCGTTTGCACCGAATAGTCCAACATATAACCATTGTCACGGTTAATCAGGACACTTCTGCAGCTGCAGTAACTGATTTTGGTTGGAGCTTTGCACAAACTTAAGAGGGAAGGGGCCGGTGCTTTGACAGAATTCCCGTGGGAACACCAAAGCTACATCACAACACTTTGGCTCTGACAAACCACACAGATAACTTGCAAATGGAATGAAAGTTTGCGTCTCCAGAATGTTTTTAACGAGTCTCCCTGGAGTGTCGCGTAATGACTGTGACTCCAGAAAGCAGAGAGAGTGCATGTGTTCGGTCTGCATGCAGCTTTTTGCTTTCTTTTGCCCGTTTATGCACCAGTAGCTCAAGGGACTCAGACTGTCTGCAGAAAGGCATAAAAAACTACAAAACTGTTTGTGAGGAATGGAAGAGCCGGCAGGAGGAATCCACTTAATGTTAAATCACTCGTAAAAAGTTACATAGAAAATATAAATCGATAAACTCACACAAACATAAAGAATGCTGACATTTTCTAACTGATGAGATACAAAAACAGATTTTAATCAAGAGCATTTTTAAGGGTCTGTGTCTTTTGTCCTCGAG
Organism: Haplochromis burtoni; assembly: GCF_018398535.1. Taxonomy (NCBI): domain Eukaryota; kingdom Metazoa; phylum Chordata; class Actinopteri; order Cichliformes; family Cichlidae; genus Haplochromis; species Haplochromis burtoni. Next base: position 1,493,407 of record NW_024582435.1, read on the forward strand.
GTGTGAAGTAAGTTTATGTTTCGAGGCACATTTTGCATATTTTCCTTACTTTATACTTTCACTATAGTTTATGTCCTTAAACAATTTGAAACAGAAAAACTGCAAAAGTAACAAAGTCAATGATTTAAGTGACTTGTGAAAAGCAAAAGATTGTACAGAGTTATGAAAGGCAGAGCGCTCGAAACAAAGAAATGCTTCAACTAAATGATTAAATCGCACCCTAACATTGGATAACGTGCGACAGAGAGAGGTGGCTGATTATCTGTGATGACTAAAGCAACAGAAAATCTTTTCCCAGCTCTTCTTAACTAAAATAGTTTTCTTAAAATGTCTAAACACTGTGCTAACTGTAACGAATTCTGCCTCCAAATGGTGTCGTCAATGCAGGAAATCAAAGAAGACCAAAGCTGACCTAAACACAGACTGTCCAAAATATTAAACATGATCCTAAAACAGGTATCTGCATATGAATATGTAAATATATCTTTAAGCTTGGGACAGGAATGAACAGTGTTCTGGTTTCAGGCTGCTTCTGCACTGCTGCGATCCTCGTTGTTTTAAGTGATTCCAAATAAAATAGCTCAGCTCTCACGTTAGCTTTTTTTCTGTGTCTGCAGGAGAAACTGTAAGTTTAGTAAATGATGCTACATTGCTTCTGTCTTGATGCAAGATCAGTCATCCAGGATACATTCGGTTAGCTAACGTATCCTAACATAAACTTGGTGTTTTGATACTTTTAGGGTGCCCGTCCTTTTTCTGTGCTTCCCAGCTAAGACGTCGATTACTACAAACTATAGATCCTATCATTAGCTGGCTAACGTTCCCAGATAGCAGCCAAAAAGTATTCAGTCACCTCTCCAAGTCACTGAATTCAGGTGTGAAAATCAAGCACCTACTGCAGACTGCTTCTACAAACGAAAGAACGACACGAGGAGTGTCAGCGTGGTACCGTGATAGGATGAAACCTGTGCAAGTCCAGTCCTGAAATTTCCTCACTACTAAATATTGCACATTTAGCTGTTAGAGGTCTTCTACCAACGTGGAAGCGATGGGCAATGAGGGCACCCGAGCCGTGACGTGGTGGCCGGTAAAATCACAGAGCAGGGTCAGGCTCATAGAGCAGAGGCGGTCGCTACAGACCTCCAACCTTCACGTGGCCTTCAGATTAGCTGAAGAACATCTTTATCATCTAAGCCTTTCCTCACCAGGACAATGCAAAGCTTTGGATGCAGTGGCGTACAGCACGCTGCCAGCGGACTCCAGAGAAGTGGACGAGTCTGTGTTTGGCAACAGTTCAGCACTGTGGCTGGATGTGCTGCTTTCTGACATCTTTCAGTGTGCTTCATTTTGTCAGACAGCTTCTATTTAAGTCATTTCTTTATTCAGCTCAGCGTCATTTATTCTAAAAAGTCCAGGTAATCACAGTGAGCGATTTAACAAGAAGGGGCAATTACTTTTCCACACAGGGTCAGGCAAGCTTGTTTTTCCCCTTAATAAATGAAATCTTCATTTATAGACTTCATTTTAAATTCCCCCGGTTATCTTTGCCAAATATTAAAATTGGACAGGAAGCAGGTAAATAGTCAGTACTGACTCATTTTATATTTATTACTCAGGTTAACTTTCTCAAATACTAAAATTTATTTGATCATCTGAAACATGTAAGAGTGACAAAAAGAACAACTAAGAAATCAGTAAGGCGGGAAGTACTTTTTATGTCTGTTTTTTTAATTAGTCTATTTTTTAACAATATTTTAAAAGCATGTAGTGCTGGCAGTGTTGGTCAAGTTACTTGAAAAAAGTAATCAGTAACTAATTACCAATTACCTCCCCAAAAAAGTAATCCCGTTACTTTACTGATTACTTATTTTCAAAAGTAATTAATTACTTAGTTACTTTTTAAAAACACGATTTACAACCTGAAGAGGTGATAAAGTGATAGATCTTTCAGCCCAATTCTACTTTTTCTGCATAATCCATCATACAAAATGTAATCAAATGGAAAAGTCTCTTTTTAAAACTTGTTTTATTAGTTTTAATCTTTTAACTTTATGCATCAAGCAAAAATTTAATTATCTGCAACATTCTCTGACTGGAAGAAATTAGTTTAACATTTAAACCTATTTTCTGCACATTCCAGCACATAAAATAAAATATTTTTTGTGTTTACACTCAGTCTTTCAAATAGATGCAAGTAAAACACAGCAGAAAATAAATAAAGTCAAAGACTCGGCGGTCCTGTTGCTCTATTTTCACCTGTAAAGCAGGAGTGGGGTAGGCGGAGGGTTACCCTGGTGCAGGTGTGCCGCGGTCAGTGGAAGAATCCGCGAGTTTCTCTGTGAGTTTCCCATTACGTCGTAGCTACTCGGTGCTTGTTGGAAGTTTAGGGGTTTTTTCGCTGTAAAAAGAAGTTTTCTTCCCACGCACAGCGGACACTAATGTTTTTGTCACTTTTTATGGAATCAAACTCAAAGTAAGGTCAGTACTTCCACGCTTTAAACGCTGCACGCTCATACTCTCTCTGCACTTGATATGTGATCCATTGTTGATCTGCACACAGCTGTTGTCACGAACGTCGCACTCGCTTACGTCACTGTCATGAGACATTCTCGCAAAAAAAAAAATCTCACCTTTTTCCTACGGGAAAGTAACGGTAATCTAATTACCGTTTTTGCAATAGTAATCCCTTACTTTACTCGTTACTTGAAAAAAGTAATCAGATTACTGACCATCTCTGGGTGCTGGTAGGTGGATTTAGTTTATTTTGAACCGAGCAGAGCTTTTATTACCTCCAGACCATAAACAGCATAAATAGCAGGCGCATCCAAATGAAACACAGTGATGATGAACTGTTTAGCAGTGTTTCAGTGTTTTGGAGAAATCACTGAGGATTGGAAGATGGAAGGAAGTGAATCGGTTGTCTGCCTTGCTCTTTCAAGCTGTGGTGACAATCAGAAACAACAGGAAGCTGAGCAGCAGAGAGAAAGGCGATTATAATGAAACTGGAAGAACATCTCGCTTCTATAAAAAAAGATTATTCTGCACAAATTCTCAGCCTCCATTTCTACTCAGTATCAAAAACAGATTTGGTGCCATAATTTTGTTTGTATTCATTCATAATAATTAAATAAAACATACTCTGATAATACTGATATAGTAATTTCAGTAGTAACCCTGTTTAAATAAAGGCATTGGACCAAAACACATGTCCAAGCCACAGCAGCAAAACTGCTTGGAGGCAGAGTGCTGCACAAAATGGATTTATGAACCAAGTCACAAACATCCTGAACACTAAATATATCTTTTTTTATCCCTCTGCTAAAAACAAGGCATTACCACTTTCCTCAATGTTATGCTGCACGGAACATTTTGTGTGTCGCTGATGAGATAAATGAGGGGATAGACCAGGCGTGGGCAATCCCAGTCCACGAGCGCCGGTGTCCCTGCAGGTTTTAGATCTCACCTTGGGTCAACACACCTGAATCACATGATTTGTTCAGGCCTCTGGAGAACTTCAAGACATGTTGAGAAGGTAATTTATCCATTTAAATCAGCTGTGATGGATCAAGGACACATCTAAAACCTGCAGGGACACCGGCCCTCGTGGACTGGGACTGGGGACCCCTGCCTTAGACAAACGGCAACTTTCCTCTAATGCAGGGGTGGGCAACTCCAGGCCTCGAGGGCCGGTGTCCCTGCAGGTTTTAGATGTGTCCTTGATCCATCACAGCTGATTTAAATGGATAAATTAGCTCCTGCAGTTCTCCAGAGGCCTGGTAACGAACTAATCATGTGATTCAGGTGTGTTGACCCAAGGTGAGATCTAAAACCTGCAGGACAGCGGCCCTCAGGGCCTGGAGTTGCCCACCCCTGCTCTAATGGACACTTGACTTCAGAGGTGAGTAACTTCTTTCTGACATACCTTTGAGTCCTAGCCAGGCTTAAAGTCAGTGGTGTGACGGCTGTGTCAACAGGACGAGGAATAGCAAATCACTGTCTGGTTGGCCTTAACTTCCCTTTGCTAATTTAAGTGACTGGAGTGGACATTTGGCTTTGGTACATGTCCAAGACGTTTGGGTTTGGTGAGTAAGATTCTAGCACATAACCAAGCTTACTGAGCTTATAACTTGTCCACTACCCACAGCTTGAGCCTGAATTCGATGGTTGGAATGCAGACCAAAGGTCCACCAAGTCCTAACATTACTCAGCACCTGTGTCCTGATTCACATAACCTCTAACATACAGGATATAAATATGTGTGGTGAGGTTAGCTCAACTGTATCGTCTTAGCCTCCTGCAGAGGCTTGGTCTCCTTTCCCATTAAAGAGGTGGCACTCCATGTCCAAAGCCAGAAATTGGGCACCAAGGTCTCCACCTTCAAGTGCTGTCCAATACATTAAGCACCAGGCCGTTATGTTTCCTTATGCAGGGGCTGTCCCCACAGGAGGAAAGACCCACGTGCTTGTTCAACCTGAACCTGGTTGAACCTCATGGGTTAAGGCTCGGCCAATAGGCGGTCTCAAATGAGTCTCTCCCCCAGTGTGGGCTACCAGTTTGCCTTGGGAGAATCTACCAGGGACAAAATTCCCCACACAACAAAGGTCCACCACAATAAGTGTGTGTGTGTGTGTGTGTGTGTGTGTGTGTGTGTGTGTGTGTGTGTGTGTGTGTGTGTGTGTGTGTGTGTACAATATTGTATTTTATCAAATTAGCACCGTGCACACTATTTGAGGCCAATAGTTTTATTTTCTGAATACAAATATGAACATGTCCCAGTTTTGATTTCACAATAGTGTCATGACTGCACCAGTCTGGTAATTCAGTCACTCAGTCAGTCCATAAATTAGCCTCTCAGTGACACGTCCAGTTTGTCAGCCAGCAGGCCAGGATTTCCATCTGCCAGTCACTGATTACAAATTCAGATGCACTTTAAAAAAAGTCTGACGAAAAGTGACATAATTGTCAGGCAATAGCTGACAGACGCGTTTCAGCTTTTCGGCTCTTTTACTCTTTGTTGGTCTGTTTTACTGACTGTTTGGCTACATTTAATCTGCTCGTATGTGATTGGTCAATAGCACTTGGGACTACAAACAGGGATCAGAAAGCAGAGGGTATAGAAATATTACCCCTTGCTTACAAATGATCCATATTCATGTGTAGAGTCTGTCTATAGAGATCGTGTTTGCATATGCTGTGCTGCTGTTTGATGTCTGCAAGCTCGTGTGAGGCGTTTGCGCCACAACTCAATTAAAAATAATGGTACTGTAGCACGTTTGCACAGGCCGTTTCCCACAGTATACTCTGCACACCACTGGGCAAACAGGTCAGAACTGTTCCAATTAAGCATGTTTGTTATGTCTGATTAGACATGCTTTGATGATAATTAATCAGGGGGAATACAGCAGTGAAATGAGAACAATGTCAGTTATCTTTTATTGCTGCTTCCAATTCCACAGAGCCGCTGAAGAAAAGACAGCTTCAAATTGCAGGTCTTGACATTGTGATGCATTTTAGCTTTGTTCTCATCCCAGCGTCATCCGAGTCAAAGTTGATGTGTGCAGGATTCGCGCTCTGATTGCTCCTTAACCCCTGCTAGTGTAGGGCTGTGCTGTGCTGGCACAGTGTATGTTCAAATAAGCCCTCAAATATCAGAGCAGTACTTGGAAACATTATTCGGTTAGACAAAAGAAACCTGATGAGGTGAAAAGAGTGTTTTTAATTTTTCAAGGCTTCCTCACTGAAAGCTCCTCTTCAGCCTAGCGCACCACAGATACGTCAGCCTTCCTGATGTGAACAATGACATTATTATTATGACTCAAAAACAAGACATGTATTAAGTTCAAGTTCAGAATTTTAAAATCTGGATTCTAAGTCATCTCCTTGATTTTTGCAAACTGTTTAGAGTAGAAGGATTCCCGACATATTTTAGTGAAACTATATTACAATATGGAACGAGGGCTCTCGTTGGCTATCGCACTCTCTCACAGAGATGTGCACCTCTAACAGGTTCAACGTGGGAAAGACGAGTCATGTCAGTAGTCGAGGGTCCAGCTATGACTTATTTCAACCTCATTTAAACTGAAAGTGAGATCTGACTGTGTGTTAGACAAAACAGGCCATGGAGTCATATATTACCACCACAACATTAACTTACCCTAACAACCCCTGTGTTACGGTCCTGGGGCAGTGACCCAGTGGTTTTGGTCTTTGTGCTTTTACCTTTGATTTCATAATGGTTTGTTTGGGTTTTCTGTCCTAGTGTTTCTAGCTCCCCAGTTTCGTGGTACATCCTGAGTTCTGATTTTTGGGTTTTGTTATTTGACCTCCCAGAGTTAATTCTGTGCTCCCTCTGTTCTGTGTACCCCCTCTAGTGTAGTCAGGTCTCTGTGTAAAGCCCGCGTCTCTGAGTCTGTGTCTTCGCGTGTGTTTGGAGTTTCCTGCTTTATTGTGAAAGTCTGTGTTTATGCCAGTGTGTTCAGTTTCCCCTGCCTCCCTCCTGAGTGTAGTTTCCTCGTTCCCTTCTGTGTATTTATAGTGCGTGTTCACTCGTGTTAGTTGCTCGTCCGTCTGTGTTTCTTCCCTGCGTTCTCTCCCGGAGTCTTCCCTTCAGGTTCGTTTGGTTAGTCATCCCCAGTTTAGGTCACCTTCAGGTTTTGCTTTGCTCGCCGTGTTTCTGTTTGCACCACCTGTGTAAATAAACACTCGCTCACTTCCAAGCCAGAGCCTGCTTCAGGATCCTGTCTCAAACTCCTCACACGTCGGCCCCGCAGCCGTCACACCTTGTTGGTTACTGCTGTGGTTTCTGCAGTTATACAGAGAGTACGAGGTTATGAATGTGATATAAACACAGCCTAAGCTTTAACAATGTGTGCACTGTTGGACGACGTGTATTGTGTTAATGGTAAACTTAGCATGATGATGCTGCAGAGGAATGATCAGCCTCTGTTCACACATCATCTGTTGCTGCACTGAATCCAAGAAAAGACACTTGTTGCATAGATAGCACTCACAGACACCCCTAGAATTGTAAAGTGTTTTCTAAAGAGCGTCTCTCCTCACTGCTCTGTCACAACGTTACCTCAGAGCTCACAAGAGCATCTCAGCCTGAGCGGGCTCTGTCCACCATAACACCTGAGAGCCACTTTAAGTGGACACTTTGTACATTTATTGTAGCTCAAAGTATCACTGAAACACACCAATTTATTAGCCGATGTTTTCAATGAATGACTCAGTTTGGGATAAATGGACAGTTTGGAATCGTCACTCAAAAGGAGAAAACAGGGGGAGGGGTTACACCCCGGACAGGACAGGGTGTAAAGTGTGCGTGTTAGTCCCCATAGGGAAATAGTTCCTCTGCATTTAACCCATTCACCCAGTGAAGCAGTGGGCAGCCACCAGTGCAGCGCCCGGGGAGCAGTGTGTAGGGACGGTACCTTGCTCAGGGGTACCTCAGGGTAGCCGTTCAGTGGAGTCGAACCCCCGACCTTCTGATCATGGGGCTACCACTCTACCTACTGAGCTATCCCTGCCCTGCAGGCATCATAGGGCTAACGGTAAATGTAGTCACGCTACATCATTAACATTATTGTGTGCTTAGGAAACAAAAGGAAATTTGAAATACTGTATTTTCATAAGAAAAATGAAAAAAGTCGCATGCTAAGGCTACGTCCACACCGGCCCGGACAGATTTGAAAACGGCGTTTCCTTCCGAAAGCGCTCCGCGTCCACACTAGTGTTTTCAGTCGTTTTCACACAGTTGTGCGTCCACATTGAAACGGCCGAAAACGCTTACGTTCCAGTTCTGCGCATGCGTGAAGCGCAAGAAGATTCGGCCTGCCTCATTTCCGTCTGCCGCTTATTTACTTTCCGGCTCTTTGAAACGTTGCAGCAAAATGTGGAGGAAAAGCAGCGAGTTTTTTAAATGGACTCACAATGAGGTGGAGATGTTGCTGCGAGTAACACAAAAGTACAAAGTTGCAAAAGCGAGTGAGAATTAAAGAATTTGAAGAAAAGCTCTCTGGAGCGCGTGCAGGCTGATATTCATCTTTAATAGAGCTGTCAAACAAAACAGCTGCTGTGTAACGCCCTCCGCTGTCTTTGTTTAATTAGTCACATGACTGCATCACATGACTAACATGCGTCATTGTTTTAGAAAGTCTCCGTTTTTGCTGTCCACACTGCGACGCAAACGCACCATTTCCAAATGTGTGCGTTTTCGAGAGCGTTTTGAAAACGCCGTCTCAGCGTGGACGGGAGGCCAAACCGGAGAGAAAACGATGACACATTAGTCGAAAATGCAACAGTGTGGACGTGGCCTAAATTGACAGTGTTGGCTGGAGACAGACTGAAAGGCTGAGCGGACCTATTCAAGCCTCTAATTCAAGCTTGAAATCCCAGAGGTCACCAGGGTCGCAGGCTGGACCTGCAAATGTTCATGTTAAACACACAAATTCTTTCTTCTTTGGAAAATGGAATAGATGGAAATTTGACTGTGGAAATCTTTATAGCTGAGCTTTAGTCCCATTTAATTCTCACTTTTACAATAAAATTTGATATGATTTATATTGTATATTTCTTCTTTCTTTGAAACAAACCCACTTCTGCTCAGTTTGTTTTGGAGTCTGTAACCGTCCCTGAGTCCAGGAGGAGCTGAGCAGAGGCTCTTGTGGAGCACAGACTTCCCACGCCTCGTTTTCATCAGCCTCATGACCAACCTGAATTTAAGGACCAGCTCCAGCTGCTAGTCTCTGCCAGACGGTCTGTCTCCACAGTGTGTGTGAACTCCTGTGACCGAGGTGTGGAATACCCACTCAAATCACTCCTGTCTCTGTCAAGCTGGTCCACCTCGCCTGGAGGCTCTCCCTGGTACACTCACCTCGCTTACTCCCCAGCCTGCTCGCCCTCCGATCTCCTCTCCTGTGGAAAAACAAACCTCTCACTCAGAAAGCAACTCTCTGCGCTCCAAGTGAGCAACTATATTCACATTCACACTCACCAGCTGGACTTTCCTCACGGAGTGTCTGTGTTTGGAATAATCCCCGTCTCCTGTCTTCTACAGCAGCGGTCTCCAACCTTTTTTGCGCCACGGACCGGTTTATGCCCGACAATATTTTCACGGACCGGCCTTTAAGGTGTCGCGGATAAATACAACAAAATAAAACTAGTACTGGTACCGAAAAAAAGAAGATTTATTCATAACACACGTGAAAAGACCCAGGAAAACCGAGTATAACGATAAAAACGATAACAAAATAACGCTGAAAACCCTGAAAACCATACATTTCACACCTGAGCCTCAACTCTCGCGGCCCGGTACCAAACGACTCACGGACCGGTCCGAGGCCCGGAGAGGTTGGGGACCGCTGTTCTACAGTATCTCCTTCCATGATCGGACAGGTTTCCCAGAGCCTCCTCAGAGTCATCCCGTACTGTTGCAGTTCCTGTAAAATACTTTTAAAACTGATCATCATGAGTCCACCAGCTCTGTCTGAAACATTACAGTCATTACATTTGGTGTGAAACTAACAGCACTTCAGAAAACCAAGCAAGTGTCACTGCAGCCACTGTCTCTGCTTTCATGCTGCATTCTGTTTAATCGTTTCCCACTTGTCAACCAATCACCATTCAGGATCTTGGGAGACTGCACTGGAGCATATCTGATGTAAGTGAAAATTCCTCTCCAACAGTCATGCATGGTGGTGATAGTGCAACAGTCTGGGGCTGCGTTGCTGCTTGACAATGGTTGAAAACAGACCAGCAGGGCCACCTCGAAGACCTCAAAGGCTTTGGAGTGGCCTAGTTGAAGTCTGGACTCAAATCAGATAAACTGCCTTGGCACGACCTTAAAAAGGGTGTTTGGACTGAAAACCAAAACCAGTGTGGCTGAATTAAACCAATTTTGCAAAGAAAAGTGTCCAAAAATCCTCCACAGTGATGCAAAAGAGTCACAGCCATAAGGCAGGGAGACGTAGGAGAGGAAAAAGCAACTAAAAAAGTTCAAACCAAGCACACCATTGTTTTTCTTGTGACATTACCAATAAGTTTGATGTGTCACATGGCCCTCTTCCTATTGAAAAAACAAAAGTTGTATCCAAGATGGCCGACTTCTAAATGGCCACCATGGTCACCACCCATCTTGAGGAGTTTGCCCCCTCACATATACTAATGTGCCACAAACAGGACTTTAATATCACCAACCATTCCCATGTTATTATGGTGTATCCATATAAATGGCCCACCCTGTATATTTCACCACAAAGACAAAACACAGAAATCTAAATGTTTCCCACTTCTGCTCATCCACAGAATGAAGCGTGTTGAGTTAGAATAATTGGTGCAGGTTGTGAGCTGGGTGAATGTACTGAGAATCAGAGTAAGTGGCAGAGTTGGCGCCTCAGCGAGCACCAACAACTTCAGCTTTATCTTCTCTTGCTGATAGGAGCGAGTGGGTCCAAGTCATGCAGATTGTGTGTATTAAAGCAGCCGCTGCATAAAATTGCTGAACTGTGTGTAACGCATGCGCGCACACACAATCAAATGTAGTAGAGCAAAGACATTTATTTTCAGAATCGGCACAACAGTGGACTGTTTATCTTGGAAAAATGTTAAATCTACACTTTGAATGAATTATACCCAAAGTGTGCAGTTCTGCGAGCTCACAGCCACACTTTGAAAACTCCTCTGCTTCATAATATTTCTGTCTTGTTTGGATGCTAAAATTTAAGTGCTTATTTTGCTTTAAAAAAAAAAACAGAGGCATTGCATCTTAGTTTCTATGCTTTTTCATATGCTGGAGGAAATGCCTCTTCAAACATCTACTCTCATTGACCGTATAATGAACTCCAAAGCGAATTCTGTTTTCCAACACTGAGACTGTTTCCTGGGAAAGTAGAGCAAGCAAATTTTGTGGCTGCTATAAAAACATACAATACACAATATCTGGTAATGTCGACAGTGGCTCCGAAGAAAAGCAGCGTTTTTCCCTAGAGCCTAGTACCTGGGTGGTATGAATAGAAAAGGAAATATCGAATGAAAGATGATGAAAACATAAAACATGTAGTGTTTGGCCTCATCAGCGAGCTTCTACGACTACAGAGGTGAAACTCCCATTGCTTTCAATATATTCTCTTTCCAAACTGTGTACGTGGACCAGCAGCAATGCATACATAAGATTTGGCAGCCAGTTTAAATAAATATATATATCTATACTACCCTTTGTATGATTCAGGTTTCTTTGTACTTTTCCATTAGAGAGGAGAGGTGAAACTTTCTTTCTCTGTGATGAAACAATGAATTCATGAAGCTGAAAGACAGTCTGGAGTGATGCTGTGATGCAAAGAAAGGCGGCTGGCTTTGAGTGCATCCTCAACCTGATATAGCACTTGAGCTAAGAGAACGAGAATCTTCAATTTAAGTGACCAATTTGGATACCTGATGATTTCCTCGTCTGTTTCAGTGGTTGTTGATCGACCTCCAGTTTAGTCTAAAAAGTCCTAAATGAAGTATTTTACCAGTGGAGAACATTTCTTTCCTAACCTGGTTCTGTCCAAATTACTATAATGCGCCTTATAGTGCGGAAAATACGTATTTATTTAATATACACTGAGACAGCTTGTGGACGTTTGCCAACACCTTCTGTTTATTAAATGGCTCTGACAGCGTGACAGTGGAGGCAGCAGGGGTCACATGCTGAAACTAACAAGCACGAGTGAAGCAAAAAGCCTTTTTTCACCAGATGTTTGTTTTATTTCGTCCACTTCAGCCGACAGCCTAATGGTTCAGTTCAATTATATTTTTAAACCTCTTAGTGCGTGACTACCAATAGTGTAAGTGGCAGGGCATCTCCCGACACCATGCAGCGAAATGCTCTGCCTTCTAAAGTCCTATTCATGTTTTCCAACTATCACTCTGTCAGTGCTTTCAGAACACATTCAGGCACTCGAGCCAAGACGCCACAGCTCGCCGTGCAGCCGAACATGTCATTGTTTGTAGCAGCAGGCAGACATAACAAACGCTGACCATCGTCAACATCAACTTCTAGAGTGGCTGCAAAAAGCATGAATGCCATGAAAAAGCTAAATGTATCTTAAACTATCACTGATGACTGCAGCTCCTAAGTTATATCTGCACGACATCTTTAAATACCTCGACAAAAGGAGTTCTGCAAGACTTAAGACGTTGCTGCTACTACTAATAATAATCTTTTAATAAGCATTTTAGCTGCAGAATCACTGTTAAAGTTAACAAACTGAAAGCACTGCTTTACCTAAATCCTAATGTCCTCTGGGAGCTCATCCCTCTTTCACATGTGGTAAAGAAAGAGCGCCGCAGACGGGAGCTTCTGTACATTCAAGTCCCGTATATGGAAATCAAAGCTTAAACTAAGTCCACTGTAATCCCTCTGCCTTGATTGATAGCAGGCTTGTGGACTTATTATGCTAAAGCTCACTGTTTATACAACAACAGATGAGAATGGCTGCCTTGTCAAATAATTACCAGCAACAGTCTTGAGACGTGTGTGTGTGTGTGTGTGTGTGTGTGTGTGTGTTACACACAATGTCAACAACACCCATTATTGACAGTGTGCAGGCTCATTAAACATTTTGAGGTAGCCCTTCACTTGTCAGGTTCTATTTTCATCATTTTAATGGTGCTCTAATTTGTCCAGCGAATCCTGTGGCGTTCCCGTAAAAAGAAAGCTTAACTGATTTATGTTGTAGCTGTTTACCGTGGGGAGCGGGAAATTATTCCCTACTGGTTTTAGTCTCAAAGTACGTTTTTTTTTAAAGAGGGCTTTTAAAAAATGCAACGGGTGATATTGTATTATTAACAGGTTTGTGACTCGAGGGTCGGGGAAAGGAAAATATAAAGAAGGGCTGATACACCGTGTCTACTGCGTACGCGCACACAGCTTAAAGGCAGTCTGAGGTTCTCACCTGCAAAGTCCCCCCTGAGTTCGACAGGAAAATAGACCAGGCATCAAGCTTATGGAGCGTGACAGCAGAGTCATGATCTCACACTTATTTATAGTTCTGATTTGGATGGACTGAAGCAGCCGGAGGCAGGAGAGGAAAATCCAAACATTAAATGTAATGAATATCATATTTGATGTGTGGCAGTCAGATAACAGCAAAGACGTTAATCAGAACATAACGACGTTTTTTCTTCAGTCTGAGTGAATAAACTGTGTTGCTTGTGTTATTGTTAAGCTCTCCTCATTACTTGAATGATTTTGTTTTATCCCTGTATTGTAACCTTTGCCTGCTGCTGCAGAGGATTTACAGCAATATTGGATTTTTTCATATTAAACTCCTTGTTGCACAGTGAGAAGCACCAATTAGAATTTAGCAAACAGCTCGTTAGGTTTGTGGCTTCGAAGCCGTTCGGTAATAACTGAAGTCTCCTCATTGATTTTTCAAACTGTCCAAAAAAAGTTTCAGTAAGTTAGTGAAGCTATAAATGTTGAGCAGTGGGAGCTTCTCTGATGGCACCTGTAGATACCTCCCACCAAGCCTAGCCTCTGAAAATCAATAACCTGAACCTTGTGTCAGATTCAACAGGACAGATGACTTCACTCACTGAATGTGTGCCCAGTGCTGCAGGGTATATATTCTGCATGTGATATGTCGCTCCTAGACGCTGAAAGGTGTGCCGTTTCATAAATAATAAATATGCATCGTTCTTCTTTAGCCTTCCGAGTAATGACTGAATCGCTGAGAATAATCACTCAGGTTTGGAAAATGCCTTTTTTCCCCTCCTTCCACATTCTTCTGCCGCTGTGAGCCTCCAGGGGCCCACCGGCTCGATGAAATCACAGAGCCTTCTGCTGAGGCAGGTTGAAAGGTTTTCTCTTTGCATCAGTTTGAACACGACTCTCTAACTTCTCCTGTAGTTCATTAATAATATTTCTCGGTTGCAGCCCCCAAAGAGCACTCTAGAAGCTTCTGATGTGAACCAAACCCTTCTGCATCGGTGAGACATTAGCACAGGAAGAGAATCCAGGAGGTTTTTATACCTGTGGAACACATCTCACCTGATGCCAGATTAACCTCCTAAGACCCAAACTCTTCCACGGCATGCATTTTTAATTTCTCTTTCATATTTGGTCGTATTGGGGCCCGATGAATATTAAAAACACCTTTTTACCTTATTTTTGTTTTTAAGAAAAATAAGAGCCACATGAGGATATTTGTTTAAAATGTTGATAGAACAGTAGCAGTATAATGTCCTCGTAAGTGGATATCAGGCCCTTGTAGAGCAGAATTGAGTATTTTGGTCTAAATAACCCAAAATGTGATGTCCACGTATGTGGACGGCAGGTCCTAGGAGGTTAAAGAAACGTCCACAGAAGAGTTGAAGGAACGACCCAGTTTGAAGGGAATACAGGAGGTCGTTGCTCTGCTTTGGATTTGAGCTTGCATTATATTTTATATTTTTATATTTTCTTTTTTTGTCTTGGTTTTTCTCACACTGTGTCAGTATTTTTGAAAATACTGCATTTTGGATTCTGCAAATTAAAATGCATTTTGTAAAATTAAGTCAGTTTTGATTGGAAACAGTCCGAGTCAGTTGATCATGAAATCAAGGGTTAGGCAGCAGTGAGACAACCACAGATGCTCTGCAGTGTTGTTGTTCAAGTTTGCATTTTAAAGCCTGATTTCCCTGCGTTCCCCTTTTTCCTTTGAACACAGCAGTAGTATAACACTGTACTGGGTTGCTGCGGCACAAACGATTCATGCACTTTAAGTAAGATATCAGCCATGGCTTCTGCAGAGGTGCACGCTTTTGTTAGACCTGAAGCTCTGCCACAGAGACAAAGCAGTCAGTCGTGCCCTAAAATAAATCATCCAATTCGTTCCTGTCTCCAGCAAGAGTCCACCTCTTACTTAAGAGATAAGGCATCACGATGCCCCGTGCTCGCGATATCAGATGTCTCGGTTACCATGGTAGAAAGGGTACAGACCATTTAATGTCAGGCTGAAGTGAAGTCAGACATTTAGTCTGCCAGAGACGTCTGCGTCACAGACAGCTTCTGCTGTTTCTGTGAAAAATCAGAATAATTTGACTTATCATGTTGCTTTTGTAAAAATTCAATAAATAAGCTTCTGTATTTGACTTTCTGCTCTTTCGAGTTTTTAGTTCAAAAATGTGGCATCTCTGACATTTCTGCTTTCCCACGCTGTCAACGCTCCAGACGCTCGGTTAACCTCCCGAGTTCAATGAACCAATCAGCTGGTGGATATTGATCTTTAAATGTCATAGCTGTCTTGCATAAACCTGCACTTCTCCTATCGCCATGCAGATCTTCACCGAACTCCCAGCTGAAAGAGCGAGTCTTACGAATTTTCCTTCACCTCTTTATCTGAGCTGCGAGAGCCAGAATACCCTCTCTGCAGCTGAACGCACAGCAAACGAGCACATCACATAGATTTGAGCAATTAAATATGGTAACTGGTGTCGGAGCTCACCTCTGCACAATGATGCTATTTTACTCAGATTTACAGAAATGCACAGTCGAGCTTTATGAACTCCAATTACTTATAAAATTACAGATAAAAAGCATATTTACCTCCCTCCTAACAAAACGCACTGACCTGCAAACTTCATTGTTTCTCCTTCTTTAAAACCACATTTTACAGATCCTGTTTAGATGCTCAGACCATGCGATGGAGGTGTCGGGTGCATATAATGTACTACAGTTATTATATTTGTCCGGTAAATTCATTTTCATTATTATGAAACTGTACAAGATGACAAAAGTGCGGTTTATTTTCTCCCACTTCTTGTTTGCTAAGGGTACAGCATGTGCACCAACACCACAGAAACTAGAAATGATAGTACAAATGACCATACAGCACAATGTCCACATGCTGTTACACTATATAATCCTTCGGCCTGCTGAACCTTGTGTATTTTAGTACTAACTTATTATAGCATTCGCTCTGTTCTTGATGAGTAATTTTATTATTTCAGCCCATAGTCTGCAATTTTCTAAAGGTTACGGGCGGAGCAGAGGCATTTCTGTGCAGAATTGTGACAAAGCTGGCATCATTTTAAAGGTTAGAAAATATATAAGTAAGGCATTAACTTCTGAACCCCTTGAAATAAAAGCTTCTTCTCAGAGTGCCTTCTCTCCTACTGCAGGGAGAACTATTTATTTGAATCATAAAAGTAAAATATGGAGCGTGCATTCATAGTCTTACTAGTAGATGTGCTAAAACATAGGTTGAGCAGCACAGAGGGCTTTTACTGCTTCTGCACATATTATGGGAGATATAATGGAGTGACGGTAATGTGCAATAAATTGATAATTGATATGAGAGATGATATGTAATTTGGTGGCTGTTTAAGAGCTTATTGATTTATACTTCATGGTAACAGCTTGGTGACAAATTGCAATGGTAGAAATGACAAACTGTCTCACTTGACTACTCGTCTGTGTACAGTGCACCAGTCCTGCTAAAAGCCACGTTTTGAAGCAACTCGCTATTAATGGAACGCTGACATCTGCAAAAAGTCACGCAAGTACCATTTAAAGGAGGGCTGGGAACGGCGATGCTGTGTGATTAGTCACGAATAAAAGCCTGAAGTTTAATTAAAGTCATCAGGCAATTAGGAGCCAGCACGATAGTGCTTTACAATGCATTTCTGTCTTGTCCATTACCCCGTCTTAATCAAAGAAATCCCCTCACTGATGTTATGAGCTATAAATGTTACCAGAGTATATGGGTCAGCCACACAGAGACTAGTCGTGAAATACAGCATTTGTCAATTAATTGCCAACATGGTATTAATTATTACTATGTTTACAGCTCTTATGCATGCTCCGAGGTTAAGCATAAAGACAACAGGTTGAAAACAGCATGTGTTCTTAGTATCACAGTACAACATTTTGTTGGGCGTATCAAAAAAAATCATCTGATCTCAAAGTGCTTTAACTCTGCAGCTGTTCTCCGGTAACAATGGAAACGGCTGCACAGATTCAGGAGTTTGTCGTAGTTGCTGCTAAGTAGCACAATAACAGCAGTGTCTACATGTGTCATGCAACTGGAGCAGGAAACGTTGGACACAGACCAAACTTCCAGCTCCAGCAGTGTAACAAATGTTGCTTTTTGAATTTGAACGATGCTTTTTGAGATATCTTCTATATTTTACCGATATCCTGCTTCTGATGGTAAGCAGCTATTAATGCTATTAAGGTTGATTGATTACAGTGTGTGAAGGATGAGGAACAATAGCGAGGACACGGTGTGCTCGATGCAGACATGCTGTAATGGACTGTGAAAGCACAGAAGATGAAAAGTAACAGATGAGGAAAAATGAACTTGACCAAGTGCAGGGCCGCCATGAGACTCGGGATTCATCGCAATGATTCAATAGTGTCAATATTTATTACTGTAGCTCCATTAGCGATGACTGTGGCTCATTAACATGGGCGCAGCTGCTCCCAATGACCTTCACCATCCCTGCTGGCTCTGTTGGATTTACATCAGATTGAATAAGATGTGTTGAAAACGAGAAGATGAAAAAGAAGAAGGAGAAAAGAATCTTTGCCAGAACACATGCAATTAGTCCTGCTGCATCTGAAGAGGTCCTGACATAAAATCGCAAAACTTTCCTTGCAGAAAAAAAGAAAAAAATCAATACTTGACAGTACATCACTGAGTTAAATCATAGTATTGGATGCCTCAGCTTTTCTTTTTCTTTTACATGCCCCTTGCTGAGTTTGTTAGCCAAGCGAGTCAGTTACAGACGGGTCAAAACATAGAATTAGGTGATGGAAAAACAAGTCAAGCTATAAAATTCACTTTTTTCTGTTGGCTATAAAACTGAAAAATGAACAGTGTTTTCAATTATATATGACTAGAGGCAAATGATTGAAGTTACACATACTTGAATCAACATTTAAAGCTCTCTCATTAATATGCTGCAGTGCGTTACAGTTTCTAGGATCTACATTTCGAACCTGGAGATCGTGACAAACTGTGTCACAGAGCAAAATCCATTATGTGTGCAAATCAAATGACATATAACACATCTGCATAGTTGGAGCATATGTAGCCTAAATAAGCCTGCACAAAAATACTGAATGTAAATACTGACAGTGAACAGTGCACACAGTGTGGTGCTTGCAGAGATGGTCACTTCATCAGTTTTAGCTTTTTTTGCTGTTGCACGTAGAAAGTGTCCAGTTTAATATAGGCATGAATTGATTTCCATTTTATTGATTTCTGCCTGCTGTAACGTCCACTGTTGCCGGGTGCCTCCACAATAATGCTGAATTTATGTACAGTATTGATCACTAATTACTTAAATATAACAGATGAGATAATTTTCTCAGTAATATGGTTTAGCTTTATGTTGCAGAAGGTACTGAGACATTAACACATACCTTATACTTTATAAAGTAATGACGACGGGCCTTAGAAAATGCATTAGAAAATGGACTTTTATTATTTTATACTTGGCTAAGAATTTCAATATGTACTGTCTCTAAGCATCGTCCTAAAGCCGTGTGCCACCTGCTTGTTACCAAAGTGTCCTTACTATAGCAAGAGATTGTGTGGAGATTATGCATGTTTTCCAGAATCACCTGAAGATTAGCCCTGCAAACACGTCTGCAGGTGGAGGATTTGACACATTTCCAGTGGAATCAGCACCCCAGCCTCTCTCATTCATTAAGCTATTGTGGCCAATAACACGCACACAGATAGCTTAAGAAGTATAATTAGCAGATGAGCCTTTGTGTGGCGTTGTTGCCTCTGCCTGAAGACATGTTGGAATGCAATTTGAATTGTTCATGCCAGGAGCCCGAAGCCACGAGTCAATCAGTGTCTCGGAGCCACTTTGGCAGCAGCTTGCTCTCACATGTTAATTAGTAACGACTTTCCCTTCTGGCTGCAGTGTGAGACAGCACAGCAAAGGTGAGATACTTGAGGGAAATATACAGGAAACTTCCAAGAGCTCAGCTTGGCGTTTGATCTGCCGGGATGGCTGTTATCTATTGTTCGGTTTCATTTGGTGGCAGTAAATGGAGATGAAAGTGGTGTATGCTGACACCTGCACTGCTGACAGCATCTTAAGGAGGCTCAGTTCTGCTGGGAAACTTTGACTTCATGCTCAAGTTAAATCTTCTCCAGTTTGATGCGATGTTTGAATACGCGGTGATGTTTGTAGCAAGAACCATTAAATGCAATGTGATTTCAGATGATTGTTAGAGTGAATCGTTTGATTTTTTTTTTTTAGGTTTACTTAAAATAAATTGTAGCAATGCTGAGGCCGTTTCCCCCAAACACATAATTCAGCAGTTATTAAAAAGCAGGCGCACTGTTTCTCAGCCTGACGACTGAACGCGTCGCTGCGCTCTCTGTGTTTAATCGTACGGGTGAGCTTGTTGTCTGCCTTCCTCTGGTTTCAATGTATTCGTCCTGTTATTTATTCTGCTGTCTACTATTTATGTTTTATTCCAGCACAGTTGGTGTGGAGCACCCACAGTTTTGTTGCACATGGACAATGACAATAAATGTCTATTCTATCCTGTTCAGGCACCTCATCCTGTCTGATAATTAGTGTTTTTTTGCCTTTTTCGGAGGATGCGAAGAAATACATGATTGAAAATTCTGCTGATAAAAATATTCTGAATTTCAAAGCGCTGATTGCAGTGAGCCCCACAGAAGGCTGCATGACGCTCATTTTAATAAAGGCTCTGAGCTACACATGAACAAAATTTAAAACCGCCAGACGTGCTGACCTTTCATTGTGCAGCCATTTTTTCTCTTGTGCTCTTAAAGGGAAGAATGTGAAAGCCCTTGAGAACGATGGGAATTAGTTCTTAATTAAAGCCGGCCACACATTACACTGTCCGGTGCCCGTGGCGGTAAAATTAATTATTTGCAGGTACCGTTGAAGCTCTTGTTGATAATCTCAAACGAAGATGCTTTGATTCAAAACAGGGTCACACTGGAAAAAGAACCACCAAGCAATATCTTTGACGTGACACTGTTAAAGAAATAACCGATAATAACCATTGATTACTCTTCTCTGCTGTGTACGACTTCCTGTGTTATGCTTTCAGCTTTGGGACTCGAGGGAAAAAGTTACTTTCTGATGGATCCACTCGCTGGCCTATAAGTGCAAATCTTTTCACGTTCAAGCATTTAAACCATCTAAACCATTTAACGTAATGCCACATAATGTGGTCTGAAGTTGTAAGGAGCTCTGCTGTGTAATTAAGTTGTTAACTTGGACACAATCCACTAGTTAGAGCTGCCAAGCATATGATGAGATTTGTTTGCGTCTCTCTACAGTAGCTCTGCCGTCTAATGGTTACAGTGACTAACATCATCCCTCCTGCTGGTGCAACTACAAAGAATCTGCAGATAACTGAATAATAGGGCAAGCAGATTACTCAGGTACAAATGTAATTGTGAATGCATTATACATGCAGTGAAAAATACTGCAAGCCGTGCCATTATGAAACTAGAGTTACTTCAAACTGTGCAGGCATGTAGGATTCCAACTCTGTTATGTGTAAATTTAACCGGAGGTTGAAGAATTTCACACAGTGGCTATAATGAAAACACCAGCTGTCCACAGACTGCATAAAGTACCACATCGGTTGCACAAAGGTAGAAAGGTAAGTCAGCAGGAGTGCAGTGCAAACAATCTGAATAAGACAAAGAAAACATGACCACTGATTCTCCGTATGCACAATGGTGGTCATGGCAACCGAGCAAATGTAACTCTTTTAAAATCCCATTTTTCCAGGCAGTGATTCATAATTACTGATAATTACTGTAGTTTACAGTGTTGACCAGATTATTCTAAACAGCCATCTAGAGCCAGTCAAACATGCTTCGTTATCTTTTAATCATGAAAACACGTCTTTGTCACGTTTATGTTAAACATAGAAATCAAACTTATGTAAAGGTGGCAGTTTTATTTATCTGTTTGTTGTTTTGCAGTTTTTTTTAATAAGGTCAAAGCTACAGGTACATCTGATTAATCTTATACAGTATACAGTATTCCTACAGTATAAATACTTATTAGATGCAAGGGTGAGAAAAGTACTCGACCTCTGCTCGGGCTGGTAACAATCCAAATCATTAGCTGAACTTTTGACATTTTCATTGTGAAACTGGCAAAATTGGATAGGCTTGCCTCCAGTTGTGGACGGCAAAGATGAAATTGAGCATTTCAGCAACAATAACTCAAATTATTACGGTCGTTCACAGAGGAAAGTTTGATTATTTGACAAAGCCTTGCTGCACAGGGTCGGGCTATCACATGCAGGATGCTGGTTGGCTCTCAAATTGCTGGATTTTAGAGAAACAATTTAAAAATGAACCAACTTGTAATGGCCATGCGAAGGACTCCAAAGATGTCTGACACAGCAAAGCTTGTAGATTGCTCTCTGTGCTGGTTATCATTCAACGTCTGTCGGCCGTGGGACAAGCCAGGAACCAATCAGATAGTGGACAAGTGTGTCAACTAATCGGTGGTTTGATCTCTGGCCTCTCCATGTGTCCTTGGGCAAGACTGCAGCTATTGGTGAGCTAATGGGCCTAGAAACACATTATGAAGTGCTTTGTGAAACTCCTGGAATGATACAGTATACTTTGAGTGATGTGTATTTAATGACAGTAGTTTGCAGATATTTCTCTGGCAGCTTCAACTTGTAACCTACAGGATATTAAAATCTTAGTTTGTTGTCTTCTGTCCACCGGGCCTCTAAAATCATCCCAATCAGGAGACCCAACTTTGCCTAGTAACAGCAGTCCATGATGCACTGACTGATTTACTCCAGGTTATAGTCCAGACTAGTGTCAGATTAGTGTTTCATTAGGATAATTTGAAGAAGACTGCAGGCAGGAATATTATCTGTCTACACCTGTACAGGACTGACATTTTCCTCAATCAAAACTACAGCCCGACAATAAAAGCAGCTCCAGGTTGATATACAAAAAGATACGATTTAGATGGAATTGCCTGTCAGTGTTTATATTGTTGTATTAAATGGACTGCATTTTTATATAGCACTTTTCTGGTCTTTTCAACCACTCAAAGCACTTTAGACCACAAGCAGCATTCATCCATCCACACAGGACTATTATCTTATACATGCTGCACTTTCTCCATCACACAGCAGCGATGCAGTTTTTCTGCTTCAGTATCCTGATCAAGGACACTTTGACACAAAGACCACAGGTATCGGGAAATTTCACTCGTGATATTTGTAGGTTGGTTTTTTCTTAATTTGACAATGTTGTTCATGACAACCCAATTTAGAAATGAAAACATAATTATTACAAAATAAATATGCTTATAATGTTTGGAAAATGACTGAGAACAGCGTGTATGGAGCCGGGGGGAGGTCACGTCACTTCATGTGAAAACGTTTAAGCTGTCACCGAGTTCTAAACAAACTCCAAGCGTGAACAAATTCAACTGTGTGATAGTTTGGGAGAAAAATTAGAAAATGCAAAACAAAAAACATCGACAGAAAACAACTGAAATTCAGTACAGCGAAGTTTCCAGACTTGATAGTGGGAGAAAGCTTGGTGTTTGGAGTTTGTTCATTAATAAATGAGTTGTTCTTTAATTCTTTATTACAGGTTTATTCATTATATATTGAACTGCATGTTAATACTGAGTAACAACTTGGCCCACTTAAAAATTAAAATTTTGCTAATGCAAAATGACGATGTGACTCACCTGCTCCTCTCTGTAGAAACCACAAACCTTTCAGTTTTTCATGTGTGTATATCAGACATGTATGTTTATGTATAAATATGCATAGTCAAAGGAGCTTGCAAAGAAAAGCGTCTGGACTTCTTTAAGTTGCTTGAAGACGTTTCACCTCTCATCCGAGAAGCTTCTTCAGTTCTAAGGTCAAATGGTGGAGAGTCCCAGATATAAACCTAGTGGGAGTTTCCCCCCACAGAGGGACAAAAGGACCCCCTGATGATCCTCTAATCGCCTGAGCCAAGGTGTGAAACTGGGTGTGGGTCCCAATCAGCCAGAGTTTCGGGTGAGTTCATTGTGAAACCTGGCCCCACCTTATCATGCGAATTCCTGAGATCAGATGGCCCAGGATGTGAGTGGGCGTTAAGGCGTGGGAACATGTTCTGCCTACACCACCGGGCAGAACATGTTCCCTCTAAGCCTGAAGGAAAAAAGAAGGAACACACACATGTAAAGGAAGCACTCAAAACGTGCGCGTTAAGTGTGGGCTCAAATACCAGGCTAATGATGATGATGATAGGAGCCCGGTGAGTACACAGGTGAACTTAACCTAATTATGCACACACAGGAATTGGAAAAGGACAAAATGCACACACACCGAGGCTAACATAATAAAACAGCAAACATGAACAATCTGAAAACAGTGGGTCAAACCCTGACACGATGATTGATTGAAAAAATATCTGATAAGGTCTCTGATCACAAAGCATTTGTGAGAGCTTTTAATGAATTAATTGCTTGCTTGTCTGTGTGTAACTGTCCAGCGTGTGTGCCTAGTGCAGCGTTGTGTAGAGGGCCGGTATATTCACAAGCCACGTCTAACCTCCTTACACAACGTTGCATATATCATTCATTTATACTGCCGTTTCATATAATGTTGAACAAAAGCTGGAATTGAATGACCGGCCTTCTGGTATTCAGTTTCCAGTATACACGTACCCATTTGCTATTTTTGATAATAGGCAGTGCAAACAAGAAAAGTGCAGATTGTACTTGTATATGTAATTAGGATGACAAAAATGTACATAATCAAGAAGCAGCAACTGTTTGCCAAAACAGTAAATGATCATGAATGCAGAAGTGTTCTGGTTGCTGTGCAGTATTCATTTAAACGAGCTCCTCACAACACAAGTACAAAAAAACCTCTCATTTTCACCTACTGCTGAGAAAATGAGATTTGCCACATTGTCCAAAACAATTCCAGATGGCGTACGAAGGAACTAAGAGGCATTTTGCATCCAGAAATATATGCATCCCATTCTCCGACAGTGCCTATGTTCCAGTTTTACTTTGTAATTTGTCTGTATCACTTTCTCTCTTCATCTAAAGTATGTGCCATATGCAAGAACCAAAAAAACCCCTTAAAATATGCAAAGTACCACTGCAGCATATTTATACAGTGACACATCCGTGCAGTCTCCTACATCATGAGCCTGAGGACTGTACATATCGGTCAGTTATTTTTCAAGGTCTGAAAAATGGAAGGTAAAACAATCACAGTTTTATGGAGGACGGGAAAAGATGTTGGCGAGTATTAACTAAAAGCCGAATCGATCGCGGACTGAAAAATGGGGATAAAATCATTGAGTTGTCAGATTGCTACCTGCTATAACATATGAGGGAAGAGATGGGCATGAAATCCTCATAAACCAAAATGCAGCAGTCTATCATCGAAGTGAGATGAGAAGGAAATGTTTCATGCAAGGTCACAGCGAAGCAAATGTGACATTAAAAACAGCTCAGGACGTTAATTCATTCTAAATGTGCGATTTATATGCCACGGGAAGCTTACCTGACAATATGTGCCTTGTAAAGCTTTGTGCAAAGGTCAATCGGAAGTTTCTCTGACAATTTTAGAAACTTTTAGAAGTACTACTTGGTTACAGTGATGGCGCTCGACATTAGAAAAAGACGTTTGTTTCATTTATTTGTCAGGAATCATGCTATTTGATCAGGTACTCGAACAAAAGACCAAAAAATGAGGAAGATGAATTGCAATACACTTCCAAATGATGGCTTTATTTGTTTTTTCAAAGTGCTTATCTCCTGCTGCCAGGACGCTAAACAGGCTGGTTCTATTGTTGTTTATGCAGGCTACTTCTTTTCCACTTTGCAGGTATTTGTTGGTATTGCAGATTGATTGTGCTTTAATCAGACTGTGGACAATTTATCGAAATTCATACGTTCCCACATGTGCATAATGAGTTCGCTCGCGCTGATAATGTCTTTGTGCCCCAGCCGAGACTTGTTGATCGGTCACGGCCGATGCACCAGCTGCGTTCAAAGGCATTTAGCTGCGGTGGCAGTCAGGCGTGAGGGGATAGACCTGGGAAGTCTGTTGTGTATGAGGAAGACAATACCTGACCTTGGCCTCGTGGTGTGAGCTGCTTGGCAAAGAATGTGCTCCACTGTGAATGCAAATGAAAAGGATGAGCACAACACAGAAGGAGCTACCTGGAACACTGAGTCACTGTGCTCTCTAATTTAGCATGCAGCTCACTCTCGAGCTGTGCTCTAATATGACTACTGTTCTCTGATAAAAGGATCTCGGGCTATGAAAGGATGTGAACAAGTTTTGGTAGAGGAGTCGGGCAGTGGGGGACTTAATGATGTAAACCTTCTATTCAAAAGATTTTAATCTGCGCTCTGTGGACACCAGTGCAGACTCTCTGGTGTCCTCAGCACTATGTGGCCAGAGGGGGCCTACCACTCAGTGCATGTAAACCATTTGTCAACTGCCACATTGCATGCATCAGCGCTGATGTGAGGTCTGCATCGCTCAAGTCTCACTCCTGTGAGAGCTCAGATCCTGAACTCTTACTAGGATTCTTCAGAGCCAGTGTTTGCCGAAATCGAAAGTTTTTAAACCTGACCCAATATCAACGTAAAGATATTTGTTTTTTCTACTACTAGATGTTTAAAATGGGCTTCGGAAATGGGCTTCCTCCGAAGGGTGGCTGGCCTCTTCCTTAGGGTGAGGAGTTCGGCCATTTGGGAGGGGCTCAGCGGAGAGCCGCTGCTCCTCCACATTGAAAGGAGCCAGTTGGGGTGGTGTGGGCATCTGAAAAGGATGCCCCTCCTGGGCGCCTCTTCTTCTCTGCTTGGGCTGCTGCCCCTGCGACCCGGCCCCAGATAAGCGGAAGAAAATGGATGGATGGATACTTGTTTAAAAGTCTCTACCTACAAGGCAACATGGAGAGGGATGTTTATGGTGTGTGGGATGTGTCTGTGTGAAGCGTATGCATCTCATTTCAAACCTTATGGCAGTTTGTGAAACTTTAAAACCTCTGTTGTTCATCTTCTGTTCTTTCAAACTAGCAACTTGCTGAAACAGAATAAAAAGTCTTAAGCCAAAACGGGTTTTTAATGCTCTATTTTCTTTTCACTTATATGCATAACTGCTGTGGTTGTGCACTGGGATTTGAAAGGTGGCAAAATGCTGTTTGGAGCAAGCCGTTGGTGATGTGCTATTTTTATAGCAGGCTGTGCAGGCTTGGGTGCATGTGAGAGCTAAAGTTGAGAGCCATTATATTTCAGGCATTCATTCATTTCAAAAGTTGTTATAAAATATACAAACACATTGTGCAAAAGTCTACAGCCAACCATGATTTCTTTATATTTTGCTTCCAAGGAGTTAAAGTTTTTGAAATGGTCATAAGAGATAATTCTTCAACATTTTGAAGGTCTTTAAAGTTTTTCTTTGGATGCTGGCTCTTATTTTTTCCTCTCATTTTCACGCTAGTCCTTGTACATGGCAATTGTCTGAAGATTTCTTTTGTTTGCTTGTTGAGCTACTTAACACTGACCTGTAAATCAAGTCTGATAAAAAAGGGCACCTGAGTCAGTGTTGTGTTTACAGAAAACTTAGCAAAGAGAACCAATTTTGTCTTGTATTTTTAGGCTTTTTTACTGTCAGCCTGCTGCAAAACACATAATATGTGTAATATGTGTCATACATTTTTTACTTGAATCTGCGAGAAATGCCGAGGACAATGCAGTTTGACAGGCAGAAAATCATATTTCTGCACTAACAAGTCAGTAAGTGTGGAGGAGGTCAGGAGAAAGGTAAAACAGTGGGTGTCTACAGCCATCTGTGAAACACAATGGGGGCTCTGTCGTGGTTTGGGGCTATATTTCAGCCAGCGGTGCTGGGAATCTTGTCAAAAGTGATGAAATTATGAATGTAGAAAAGTGCTGTCAGGTTTTGATCCATCCAGAAAACGTCTGATTGGCAATGGCTTAATTTTTCAGCATGACAGTGATCTAAACACACTGCCAGTGCAGTGAAAGCACACCTGGGCAGAAACACACAATGAAAGACTATCAGTCATGGATTGAGCCTGGACCTCAACATTACTGAAGCAGTGTTAAATCATCTTGATGAAGAACAGAACAAAAGGAAGAAAGATCCAACAAAGAGTTTTGAATGTCCTTCAAGAAGCTCGCAGAACGATTCATGAAGAAAGTAAAAGAAAGTTTCCTGAGAGAGTTCAGGCTGGGTTGGAGATAAAGGAAGTCATAGCCATCAGTGACTTTCAAGCTTTTCAGAATTAAAAAATAAACAGTTTTTGACTGTTGTACACTATTTCCATGTTGATATGTTCTAATAAACTCCTTTCAAAATACAAGTAGGGCTGGAGGCAGGAAAGCTAGCTATCTAGGGAAACACACAGGACAAGGGAGCACAAAGCACTGAGGGAAGACACAACACGGACAAGAGGAGGCTCAGGTAAACACACGCCAGGTAACGAGGGGACAGGAAACAGGCAGGAAAACAGCAGGAACAAATCAGGAAAAACAAGACAAGGGAAGTGAAATTAGACACAAAGCACAAAAGAGAAAAGAGCATAAAAGTAAAACAGGAAGTAACTGCTGACAGACTCACACACGCAAACTTGACATAGAGACAAAAGACAAACACAGAGACAAGACTGAAGGAAACAAGATCCAACCACTAACAGCAGACTATAAAGCCCGAACACAAACCGTGAAGCCACAAAACTAAAAACCACGACAGGTATACGGTTCATTCTAGTTTTACTTGTATAGAGAAGCTTGAAGTGAATTGCTTGAAAGTCAATTCAATTTATTTATACAGCGCCAAATCACAACAACAGTCACCTCAAGGTGCTTTATATTGTAAGGTAGACGCTACAATAACACATACAGAGACAAACCCAACAATCATATGACCCCCTATGAGCAGCACTTTGGTGACAGTGGGAAGGAAAAACTCCCTTTTAACAGGAAGAAACCTCCCTGGAAGAAACCTCACAACCAGGCTCAGGGAGGGGCGGGGCCATCTGCTGCGACTTATTGGGATTAAACAGGAAGAGAGGATGAAGACTCGAGAGAGCCAGAGATTAATAATAACTAATGCAGAGAGGTGGATAAACACATAATGAGTGAAGAAGGTGACTAGAAGAAACACTCAAAGTCTGAAATGTATATTAAAACAAGTCTTTGTTATTAAGAAAATGAGAGAGGAGGACAATTAGAGGAATATAGTGAAGAGGAAATGAGGGCAGCTAGGAGAAGGATGACGAGTGGAAAGGCAGCAGGTCCACATAAGTTATGGAGATTTGTAGGAGAGAGAGGAGTGGACTTTTAGGCCAGACTGCTTAACACACTCTTGGACAGTCAGGATGCCTGAGGAGAAGTGTACTCGTACTGATTTTCAAGAATAGGGCTGATGTGCAGAGCTGCAGTAAATACAGAGGGATAAAGCTGATGAGCCTCACCCCGACGATACGAGAAAGAGTTATTGAAGCTACGTTAAGAAGAGAGATGATGATCGGTGAGCAGCGGTGTGGCTTCATGCTGAGAAAGAGCTCTAAAGATTTTCAGATTGTTGATGGAAGAGTATAGAGAAGGTCAGAAGGTAATGAACTGTGTCTGCGTGGAGGATGGACCAGAATGGACAAGATTAGAAATGAGCACATCAGAGAGACGGCTCAGGTCGAGCAGCTTGGAGACAAAGTTAGAGAGGTGAGGCTGAGCTGGTTTGGACATGTGCGGAGGACGGGTGGAGAAAATATTGCAAAAAGGATGTTGAATATGAAGCTGCTCGGCAGGGGGAAGATTCGTGGCTGTAGTGAAGGAGGACGTGCAGAAGCTTCATGAAGAGAGGAACGGGGTGAGATGGAGGCTCTAAAGAGCGAAACCCAGAGACAAAGAAGAAGACAGACCTTTGTCATTAAAACAGAAACAACACAGACAATGACCTTCTTGAAAAAGGTTTAGTCTGATGTGTTCTTTGCTTGTAGCTCAGGGAATCTGCGGTGTGAACTCAATACTGCCACGATGTGTCACTTTCCCGTGCAGGAGGGAGCACGGTGCACCAAACAACTTGTGTACCAAATGTGGGGCCAACCAGCCCGGGGGGAGATAGCACTGCCCTCACAGAACTACTCCCAGTTTTAGCTTATTCATCAGAATAACAGTCACAATGTATGCTGCAGTCTTACTGTGCTTGCTCACTACCTTAATTTTACAGCCACGGGCACACTGAGACATCCTGTTGTCTTTTAAAAGAATGTGATTAGAATAAACATCACACAATTCCTCATAGTTTTAAATGGTCATCAGGAATGCAATGTAGCGCACAACTGCTACTGGCCAATTTAAATTTGAATGCATTTATGACTCACTGTGTCAACATGGGAAGCAGAAAGTAACGGCAGTGGTGAGAAAGTAAAAGCTTATTAGAAATTATCTTAGTTCTACCTTCATATTTACATATTTCGTCACATTTACAGTGTCTGATATGTGATGCTGACTGCAGGACGATACGTCTACACATGGATGTGGAAACAAAAGAAGATCCCAGTGTGTTAATGATCATCGGTGGAAAGCAGGTTCACTTCAGTTTGGTGCTGTAGTATTACAATATCAGCTCTTCACTGGAAAGATAATTCTTAATAATAATATATTTTAAACCATATCTGTCTTTGTTAGACAATAAAGACCTGAATTCATCTCACTTTTTTTGTGCCACTGCTACATGAATCTCTCATGTCATTTCTATTTCTTATTACTCTGTGCGTGTGCTGCTGAAGTTAGCAGAGGCACTTTCACATCTTACACATACAGCAGAGAAGCGACTGACTGCCAGGACATTTAAATGACAAAGTGACAAAAATAACATGAGGAATAATTACATGATGCTCTAAACGACTGTATCTCTGTTGCTTTTTCTTCAAGTGATCCTGAATCTGTGGACTCAAGATCAGTGCCAAGAAGACCAAAGTCCTCAGTACTGATGAGCACCACCGACCGTGCATCTCGAAGGCGTGCAAATCAAACAAGTGCAGGAATTCAAATACCTCTGGTGCAAGAAAAGAAAGTGGCATCAACAGCAGAAATACACTCAAGAATCGGTCAAGCGGCTGCGGCTTTCACCTCCCTCTGATTGTGCGTCTGGAAGAAGACAAACGTCACCCTCATCACCAAAATCTGCCTGTACTGCACACTGCTGTTGCCCATTCTTCTCTATAGATCAGAGACCCGGGTCATCCTCGAGCACGACCTCAACAAGCTTCAGCTCTTCCAAATGTGCTGTTTGCGTCAGATTCTCCGAGTGTCCCCTGTCTCAGCATACGTAGTCAATGACACCGGCAGCCCTCGATTGAAGAGCTGATCCAGAAGCGACGACTGCAGTGGTTTGGCCAAGTCTGCCGCATGAGCAACCATCGCCTGCCATATCGCCTTCTACTGCAGCGTGACGCACCCAAGACTTGGATCAAGCAAATTGAAGACCATCTTAAACAACGACGTCTAACCCTCGAGCAAGCAAAGGTTAAGGCCAGAGGTCGCAAAGCCTGGAAGTGCATCGTTGAGCAAGATGGAAACCCTACGGCACCCACAGCGACGTACTGGCTTTTTGAACGACCTCCCCTGCCGACCGCCAGCTAGGGACAAAAGAAGAAAAGAAAGTGGACTCATTGTGGTATCAGTCTGCTTAATTTGTATTATATCGGGAAATATATAAAACATTGATGTAAATAATGTTGACTACTCTTGCATTTGTCATCAGTCATCATATATGTGTCAAAAACAAAGCGATCAGCAGGGAAATCAGGCATGAACAGACTGAAAAGTTACGAAATTGCAGTTAATTCTAAGACTAGTGCTGTGAAGAATAGCAATGCCCTCGTGTGCTCAGAGCAGCGGGCTTTGGATAACATGAATATAGTTCTTCTTGACTAATTCAGTGAAATCAATTGTAGCTGTCCAATCAAGAGAAGGTGAAAGCATAAGCTGCTTTTCCAAGTACTTTACATTTAATTGACTCTATTTTTGGAATCATTCCTCAGCTTTATAAATTGTTAGATAATAACACACCTGAGCAGCTACTGAAATAAATGATACTCTTTTGTGGACACTTTTATTATGCAAAAGGAAAAGGGAAGGACTGTGCTTCAGAGGTCATGCACATTAGAGTGAGACACTGTCATACCTGGATGCTTTTTCAGACTGTGGTGAAGCAAAGAACTGCTCACTTACAGACGTATAAAGTACTCCTCAGTGGAGACAAGAACACACTTTAATTCCTGGTTAAAACAAGACAACCGTCTGACTTTACATGTAGAATTTTTTTTAGGCTTCATAAAGACAATGCAGTTGCCAGAGTGAGGAATGTAAGTGAAATGACGCAAAACGGAAGCAAGACTAAATACGGCAATTAATTCAGTCTAGGGTGGCTTAGAGAAAGAGAACGCACAGGCAGTTCAGATGGTTTTCAAATTCTTAGCAAAGCTTTGTTGAAGCTATAATGGTTTGGAACCTCATTACAACACTGACCTTATTGTCAAAAGGATCTTTTTTTAAAAAGACTGATTAATATTTACATATAAAACTACAGGCTACAGGCTTCTGTGAGAAGCGAGAAGAGGTTTTTGAATGACATCTGACGCTCTGTCAGCCTATTATATAGGGAGGCACTAGCCCCTCCTGACATGGGCGTCACTTAGCCAGCCTGTAAGGGCTGGCGTAATGGTATTTGAGCTTCTGATGAGGTCACGCAGGACGCGTTCCCATAGTGAGACACGAAACGAATGCTATGAAAGAGAACTGCATATAATATGTATGTGGTATGTAAAGAATGACAGTTTTTTTTTAACAACTTCCCGTCTGAAAATGAATGAAGAACACAGCTCGAAAGGCTGATTCTGGGGTTTACTTACCTGGATGACTGAGCAAGCATCAAGACATAAGAACACAGTCATTTATGGTATCTGGTCTTTAAGTCTGATGTCAT
This sequence comes from Haplochromis burtoni, assembly GCF_018398535.1. NCBI lineage: Eukaryota > Metazoa > Chordata > Actinopteri > Cichliformes > Cichlidae > Haplochromis > Haplochromis burtoni. Next base: position 1,525,409 of record NW_024582435.1, read on the forward strand.
TAGCCGTTTCCAGGTCCAAACTCCGCTTCAGGTCCCAAAGTCAAACGAACACTGCAGCATCACTGAGAGTTACAAACTGTCTAAATTCTTTCATCTTTAATAAAATGATCAGCGTTGCTGCTTTACCAGGTGTAACAATTAAGTTTAACATCCACGAAAACAGGATTTATTACGTTTAACAGAGTTAGAAGTTAGCAGGAAGTTAGCTCGCTAGTTTCCACCTAAACATGATATAGCATGTTCTGACTGAGAGATTTCTGGAAAAATTCAAATGTACAGCTCTGCTGTCACTTCCAACATAAACAAAAACAGAAACCTAAACAGCAGTGACGTTTGTAGGGTTACTGAAGTTGGGTTAGCTTAGGGTGACCAACCGTCCTCTTTTCCCCGGACATGTACACTTTTCACATTCTGTCCGGGGCGTCCGGGGGGATTTTCGAGATCGATAAAAATGTCCGGGTTTTCCTAAACAGGACCCATATGTGTGACGTCATCCCCGAGCTGTGGCTTTGTGAGTGGTTGTTCTGCACTCATAGACGGGACAGACAGTGCGCAGCAGCACGCCTGGTGATGTTTAAAGATGCTAAAGCGCAACTGCAGCTTTTCAGACGAACTGCAAAAGAAATTTCCCTCGTACCATCCCCGTACTGGTAATTTTTCTTATACAGATGAGGCCTTATTTCTGTGCCATTATTTAATTCCAGAGGTTTTTAAGTTATTTTTTTTGCCCTTGTTGACTTGTAAAAGCCTATATGATATTTTTGTTTCACCATTCATTAACCGCACAGAGAAGAATTAAATATGTTAAAATCTTCTTTAACCCTTTAAGACCTACCATAGAACCAAGTCCGCCAGAGCTTATATTATATTTTTACATGCTGTAGTGCCATTTTTGGGAGCATTTCAAGTTGCTATACATCAATACAACCATTATAGCCCAATTTTAATAATATGTATGCATTAAGTGCATAGTAATTACATAAATTGCAAAAAAGTGCAATAAACTACAAAAAAATTGAAAATCTTTAACATATATTTCTAGTTAGAGAAATTTAAGAGGCTTATCCCTCAAAACTGTAAATACAAAAAAGTTGCACAAAATAGTTTCCCACCACAGGAAATTTATTTTGAGTGTCTTCATAGTTTTATTTTTGAAATACACCAATTTTTATATACTGCAGGAAAAACGAAAATAAATATTAATAAAAAAGCAGCATTGCATCAAAATAAACTATTTCCAGCAGTGCAATATGAGTCCTAGCATCCCAGAAACGACACAGAAAGTCATAAAGTCAAACATAACTTTTAAAAACACCAGTATAGGCTCATGAGGCCCTGATGGTAAAAAACTACATTTCGCGAAAATGACGTCACTTCCGGTTTCGGGCAGGTAATGGCGGACATGCGATAGTTCACGCTGACGTCTATTCTAACATAGGAAGTGTTACGAAAAGCTGATCGGATCGGCAAAGCGTGTTTCTGGAATATTATGTTTTTGTTGCTGCAAGTGCTTTTTATGCAGTTTTTGCAAAGCTATATGTGGAAGGAAACCGTGACCTAGGACAAGCTGATGGCATAAGATGTAAGTACAACTCCTCCGGTTTCATATGCAAAAAAAATTATTGGCTAGCTTACGTGGTTGCAGTGCTACCGGGATTTAAAAATAGTTACGCAAAACTGAGCGTGCCCACCCTGACCGGTTTTAAAGGGTTAAGCAAACAGTATCATTAAAGTTCTTCATGACTGGGCCAAATGTCCTCTTTTTTGGAAATCAAAATATGGTCACCCTAGGCTAGCTGGTTTAAAATGATGTACGTTAGCATAACATAAACACAGTGAAGCTGGAGGATGAACGCTAACTTTTTTCCACTGATAAAAGTTAACATGAGGGTTCCCGATGGTTAGGACAAATGCAATCGCATGGCAGGATGCTGTAAACGGACCAAACTTCAGTCAGGAGAACAACTGAGATAATCCATCCACAATACGAGGTTAGTCATTAATATACTGCTGCATGGGCTGGGCTGCAGTTACATCGTAAGGGTTTAAACAGTGAGCTTTAAAATGAACAGTGGTGGTAAAAACCGAGACAGGCCGACAGTGATCACGGACTGTTTTTAGGGGCTTGTTAAGATCAAATAGAACAAAATACAAAACATGTTAAAAACACGGAGTAGTTTGGACTCAGAAGCAGGGCTCATATGTCATCGCTTAAAGACTGGATAATAGGGTACAGTAAAGAGTAATTTTCACCAGAGGTTTGTTTTGTTGTTTTTGTTTCTAATGTATGTGATCATGTTGTTGTTTTAATCCTTGGATGAACTTGAATTACAGTAACACAGGATTGTCCATCCTTCCAGTTCCTTCCAGACTTAATTAAAGTAGCTTTACAGAAATCATTTTGCATCACACAGGTGAGCGCTTGTGTCACAAATAAAGCTGCTCATTTTGATTTAGTATATTACTGTCCTCTCCTGTCCATTATTTTATGTAAAAGGATTTCAGCCAGTTAAGAGCTGCCAGCAGATGACACTCAGAAAAAATGAAACAAACACAAAAACCCAAACAAAGATATTTTTTGGAAAAAGCAGGAAAAAATAATGGGTAGAGGGTAGAGTCTCTGGATACAGAAGAGAGTGCACGATCTCTATTCACAGCCAGCGTTTGCAGCCATCAATATGATTGTGTTCATGCACACTGCACCAGGTAATGCATACAGTGAGCTTCCTCTGTGACAATGGGCTGAGTCAACTGCATAATGGATGATGTGTCAAAGTTGTCATGCTTCTTTTTGCATTTTGAATGTTACTATTGTTTGAACAGTAAAATTGTGACTGGTCGAAAAGTACAATCTGCCATCATAATTACTGCTTTGTGCTCTGTGTAGGATTAGTCATTCTCCTGCCTAAAAATTGCAGGATCCTTTATGAGCCCCTGTCAAATCCTACTGTGCTGTGTGTCACACTCTGAGCTTGAGGGGCGGGGTTAAATGATGTTTACACAGGCGTCTTACCCCCATCTAAAGGCCATATTCTTATAACTCCATGTGTCATGTGAAAAGTTCAACATTTCTGATCTGTGTGTGTTTTAAGTCAAACCTTTAGTTGCTTTTTTATTCTAACCAAGCAGCTTCACTAATCAGAAACTGGAATAATAAACTGCAGAACGGGTGAGCTTCATCTGAGGGAACTCTCGCCCCTCGTTTGAATGTCAATTTACTGGAAAGTGCACTAATATAAATGACTTATTTTTAAAAATGTATTTCTATGATAGAACCACGTGAGTAAAGAAAAACACCATCTGCCATTAGGACAGTTTAGCTCATCACAGCGGTTTTATAGATGTGATTTTGACAGAGCTACATTTTGTTGTTCTTGTTGTGTTGCATGGTTAGAAAAAAACACACTTGGTGACAACCATTAATTAAAAACAAGCAAAAAAACAAAACAAAACAATCAATTAATTGTTTCACTGGGGAATTATTGTGGAAGACTGGATCATCTCTCTGGGGTTTGGAGCTCATCCATCAATTTGCATGTGGGCGCTTTGAAGCACTCTTCCATCTCATCATCATTAGACGGAGCAAAATAGAGCCTGTGGGTCTACTTTTCCTTGTTGTCCGGCTGTTTCACCAACTACAGAGTGTTGACAAATACTAGTATTCACTGTGTATTTCATATTATCTGCATAACTGATCTGTCTTATCCTTATCCAGTGTAACCTGGAATTGCTGTGTTTATGTCCTGTGCTGCGTCTGTCTCTTTGGCTTACACAGGAAGTGGCTACGTGCTGTGTTTTAAAGCTTTACTCCCGTAATAGTTACTACAGATGTTCCACATACTGGGAATGTAAATAAATGAATGAGTGATTCTTCCTAAAACCGTTTCCTCCTACAAAATAAAAACAAGCACTATAAGAAGAAATGTTTGTGTACATGGCAACAGATGAAGTCTGTGTTGATTTGACAAATAAATAAAAATAAAATCTTCAGGTCCAAACCTTCGGGGGTATTGGGGTTGTTAATGCGCCTGGCTTTTCCATCTCTGGCTGTACATCATGAACAGCGTGTCCTTCAGAGGCACCAAAAAACAGGAGACTGAAAATGTCAGTAAAAATCTTACAAACTGAAAATAAAGTAGAAAACACACAAGCCTTGGGGCTTAACAAGACTGACTCTCCCCTCAAGGTTGCTCTTCTTCTTCTTTGAACAACATCAAGTTTATTTTTTAAATACTTTTTGCCAATGACAAATACCCAGCGTGTGCATGAAGGACCCATCTTCCCTGCAAGATATTCATTATATTTGCAATACTGTTATTCATGGAATGATAACAGACAAATCTTTATTGTTCACTCCCCTAATTATTAAGCACTTACCTGGTAAACCTTTAATAAATTAACAGTGTTGCTGAATAATTACCGCTGCTAAAATGAGATAATAAATAAGTGAGAAGGTAAACACAGAAAAAACTGCAGCCATGCTAAGAAAGCCCTACACGGTTATTCACAGAGTCAACAAAGCTGTGCAGCTGTGAGCGCTGAAGGCTGGGAATAAATAAAATACTAAAAATTTGTACTTCTTGGAAAACAGGGAGAAACAGGTATTTCATCAGGCATCCCAAAATTTATGTCAGTACAGCCCAAATTGCATGATCTACTGCTGAATATCTGGAAAGATGAATCTGCTTCTTAAATAATTATTAATGACTGCATTCTTTAAAACATCTGCAACTATCTTTGCAGTGATGTTAAATATAACTTTTGATCTCACCTGAAAACCCCCCAAAAAGACATTTCATTGGTTCACAGAAGTGTTCAACGCTGTATGAACGTATGTGAATGTTAGACAGAAAGCACTTTAGCAGAAAAAAAGTCTCATTCTCAAAAAAAAATATAAGCACAAAAAACCCAAAACTTGCAGCCTGTGTTCATAAGTTCACCGTCTATTGCCAAACATTCGTCTGTCGTCGGCAGGCGATGAACAGTGACGGCATCCTAGCTAAGAACCAGGCAGATGATTGGTGGTTTACCAAAATTCAATTGAACTCAATTCAATGTTATTTACACAGCATCAAATCACAACAACAGTCACCTCAAGACGCTTTATATTGTAAGGTAGACCCTACAATAACACATACAGAGAAAACCCAACAATCATATGACCCCCTATTAGCAAGCACTTTGGCGACAGTGGGAAGGAAAAACTCCCTTTTAACAGGAAGAAACCTCCAGCAGGACCAGGCTCAGGGAGGGGCGGGGCCATCTGCTGTGATTGGTTGGGGTGAGAAAGGAAGACAGGATAAAGACATGCTGTGGAAGAGAGACAGAGGTTAATAACAGATATGATTCAATGCAGAGAGGTCTGTTAATACATAGTGATGCCCTCTTATTACTTTATTATAATAAGAAGAACAGTATAATTTTATATCTTATTATATTATTTGCTATTATACAAATAGTGCTGGTGGGAGGTTCTCTTGATTATTGCTGCCTGATTTAAGTGGCTATACATGAACGTCTGAGCACAACTGGAGAGTAACAGCTGAGATGTAGCTCAGATGATTTATATACCAGAAAAAAGAAAATGTTTCACCTTTTCTGAACTCAAACGTGACAAAAGTTTTAGAAAGTTAAACTGTTGACAGATTTCATGTGGAGTACAGTCTGCTGTCATGTCTCTTTATACACAAACAGCTTTTAATGAAGCCTGTGCAGAAGACGATACGTTCAGCAGCAACACTTAAATAAGTTTGGAGGTAATTAGTCTGCCCTAATTAGGCAGAAACCTGCTTCTACACATAGAAAACAATCCTAGGTGAGAATCAATAGTTTGATGATGGGCTTTGCACTTCTAAAAGAATTCCCTGTTGCCAAATAAACATCCAGCAATATAACGATCAAAGGAAAGAGAAACCACTTCTTTACAGTAAAAAGTTATTATCAGTGTGAATATGATGATAGTAATAAACTCAGTTCTAATTTCTTATGTGCTAATTAATTTTGTGGAGAGCCTCAGAGATTCCCTTTCATGTAGTGAACGCTGCATGACTGCAGGTAAAGACAGAAAGTAGCTGGAAACAGTGGTCAGCATGGAGAGCAGCACTGTAACACTGAAAAATATAATTTCAGGTGCTTTTTGTTTTTGGGTGGCCAAAGATGTTTGCTAGTCTGGAACAGATGCAAAAGGAAGCGGAAACAAAGAATAAAGAACGACTAATATTATATGAAATATAGTTATTGTTAGCTTTGGGTTCTATAGCTTCTCGTGGATTCGTGCAAAGAGAGCCAAACAAACGCTTTCATGCTTTTTTTTTTAAAAATGGGCGACTGGGCATGTCAACGACGGTCTGAGTTTGGGAAAAAATAAAGGGTTCGGTAAACAATAACGCTCATTCGTTTAAGTCCACCTCTCTTAAGTAGCTAAGTGGAGCTGATGCAGTGTGTGGAGTCCTCCTGTCAGGCTCGACGTCTTACTGACCTTTCAGATCGCAGGCTTGGATCTTGTGCTTCCTCAGGTGGGAGATGGTTGGCCATGTACCCGACTGCATATTCACGATTACGGAAAAATTCATGCCATCCTTGAGCAGGAGAACACGAAGCCTTTCAGGCAGGGCTCTTCTGCTTTCTTGATTATTTGCAGGACTGTGTAGCAGGTGGAGTAGAGAAATCATTTGTGTGACAGATTAGAATCAACAACAAACATTTAAAGATTCAGTCCTCGTTCGTTTATTATATGATTGCCTGTTTAACAGATTCCTGCATGATTTTTATTTATGAAATTCTCCAAAAGTCAGTTCTCCATACCTCGAAATGTGACAGTAAAGCATTTTCAATAACGTGTAATAAATCACGTTCTGCCTGCTTGTCTCTGTTCATTCCTGTACACGGATCATTCAGCACAACTCTAAGATAGATTAAGACCGATCTCTACAGCTGCACTGCAACAGACTTTGTCTAGACTACGTTGCGTGTTCATGCTACAGCAGCAGCCTTTGGCATCATTTTACTAACGGTTGTGTTATCACTCTCCTCTCTTCTTCTGGTTACGTGTAGGACGGCTGAGTTGGAGACGTGTGCAGGACAGAGATAAACTCCAGCTGAAGTAAGGACTTCACGTTTTTTTTTTATTTTGCAGAGATTCAGCATCAGAGCACAAAAAAATGATTTTAACATTTTTAATTTTAATGTTGGATGAAGACTCTTACACCCAGCTTGGTGTCCCACCAGGCAGCTGAACGAAAAACTTCAATTAAAAAAGAGTTATGAACTGACTGAATACTGAAAACTAAAGAATTCAATTAAATTTTATTTATATAGAACTAGGGCTGCTCGATTATGGCAAAAATGATAATCACGATTATTTTCA
>NW_024582435.1:1534785-1565417 GCF_018398535.1 Haplochromis burtoni
CATTTTTTGAATAATAATTTTAAAAAATATTTCTTCACATCATTATGCGGCTGCAAGTAGAGGTGACATGGGCCGTGAGACTGAGACACAGACATCAGAGCCTCTTAATGCCTGTATGTTTGGGTTTCCATCAGCGTGGAAACTAAAAATAGAGAGAGCACAGCTGAACATATGAAACAGGAAAATACCGCCGTGTAATCCATTTATTTCAGCAAAGTAACTGTATTCTGAATACCACCTTTTTAAACGGTAACTGTAACAGAATACAGTTACTTATATTTTTTTAAATACGTAATGGCGGCACATGTACTCTGTTACTCCCCAACACTGCGTATGTGTCAACTACATGTCACGATCGGCTTCATCTGACTCAGCGTTTTGAGTTTTTATATATTTTGATGTTTATGGTTTATGTTTAAGTTCATTAGGTTTTCTAAGTTCATTTCTATTATGCCGAGGTTGCTGTTACAGGTCATTGTTTCTTAGACCCCCCCCCCCTGTGTTTAAGTCCCCTTTGCCCTTCACGTGTTGTCATGTCTGTACCTCATTATGTTTCCTGTTTTATTTTGAAGAGGTCTGGTGTCCCATGTTCGTTGTGTTTAGTTTCACTCCCCTGTGGCGTCATTATGTTTATTCTAATCAGCTGTTTCCCTCCTGTGGGTGTTGAGTCTGTGTGTTTACACTCGTTCCTCGCTCGATCGCCTGCTTTGTTTCCAGGTTTATGGATTCTTGTCAGGTCTTTGGGTCTCTAGGTTCTTGTTCTTTTTATATTTAGCTCACCCAGTTCATGTTATTGTTAGTTTTGCCTTTGCCTTTTGTTTTTGTGCTGTTTACTACCTGCTTTGAGTTAATATTAAGTCTGTTTGCACGCTTTGTTTCATCTGCATTTGGATCCACTATTCAGACTCTGCATAGTCCGCCTCAGCTGCACTGTGACACTGCATCACTCTTATTTAAGTTGGGATAATTCCAAGTAGTGACTTTAGACGTTAGTCAGATGTAAGTTGCTGTAACCTTCACCTGTGGAGCAGGTGACTGCTAACAGTTCAGAGTGAGACAAACTGGTTGCAGCTCAGTTTGTTTGGAGAGATCAGAAAACTCAGCAGGACGAGCGGCTTATTTAGTGAAGTTACCTGCTGACGACCAGCAGCGTGTCAGCTCTGTGAGTCTACATGTACTCTCCACACAAAGACAGAATGCCAAATATTACAGAGAAAATCACAAAATGGGACGACCAATAAGTGACCAGGAAAAAAACCAAACTGAATTATCACATCAAGAGCTGCAGGAGAGGCAGAGAGGGGGGGTTTCTCCTGCCGAGCTGCTTCCTGGGTGTTAATATTTGAACTGAATGATCAACCAGGCTTCACTTTCTTTCTGTGCACCTTGTTGAAGCCACTTTGTGATACATTTATTTCCCTCCGTTACCTTTTACATAGAGGAACTAAAATGATTTTTAACAAGATGTGAAAAATCATGACACTGATGGTGCTGCACGTCTGCTTTTTGTCCCCCCTGAATAACCAAATTAATATGATAAAACACTGATGCTAGATAACGGGAAGGACCAGAGAAGTGATGCAGGAAGAATCAGGAAACTCGTCAAATGGTATAAAACGAAATCTAACTAAAATCAGCATTTTGCTTTTCATTGCACCGATGAATAAAGAGATAGCATTGCACTTAAAACACAAAGATACCAGGCTTATGCCATGCACTGAAGTCTGAAATATAATACTTTGCAGAATCGTTTGGAGCGATCAGTGCAGCTGGAAAAGTCGTATTAATGCAAAACTCTCGTCTTCCTTTGCAACAATGTCAGGCCGCTGGTTGCTGGCTCGGCTAAATCTGAGCAGAAAATATAAACTTCATAAACTTCAGACTTTATCCACCTCCTCGTGCCTTTTTTCACATTACCAGTAAACACTACTGACACAATGGAAGCTGTGCACACTCATTCATCTCCGCTTATATGGATGTTATGTGCTAATGCTGAGAGTCATTCCAAGTCTCCTTCGTGCTTTTTCTTTTTCTGATACTGACCCCGGCTGATCTTCTGTCCATTAGGTTTTCCAAAGAGTGTTTAGTGGTCTGGCTTCTTTAGACGTGGCCTTTGTGTTTGTAGTTAATGTGGATCACAGCTCTGTATCCTGTGGAGAAACCAGCTCTTTAGGATTCCCTTTATGGCAACCTTGGGTCCAATTTTAGCCTTACCCATACAGCCTCTCCCTTATCCTAATGAGGCAGGGTATAAAGCCTGAGCCAGCACTGATGCGTGTTTACTACACACCTGTTAAGTGTCTGAGGTGATGCAAAGTCCACTAACCTACAGGTATGAGCACTTGCAGAAAGACTTCTCTGTAACGCACACACCTCAATATACATGCATTTAAGGCTTATTTTCAGACTGCTTCATAATGAATTATTTCGGTAGCGTGCTTGGATGAATCCCAGTGGAACAGGCACATTGTTTAAAACGTGATGGAGATTATCTTAATACATTTGGTAGCGGTGGATGTTGCTGACAGAGCAGATTGGCTGCTTCTGTTAAAGAAAGGCCGAGGTGCTCAAAGCTGGCTGCTGTGATTCGACTCTACGTCTTCATTCAGAGAGCCCACAGTCGCCTCCAGTGCGACCCGGCAACTATTAGCGTGACCCTTCAACCTCCCGCAGACCGGTGCTGGGCCTTGAATTACGATGTGCACTTTTGTATTGCCTGCCTCGTGGAAAATGCTCTCCACTTAGCAGAACGTTGTGAAAAGGGTTTCTTTTTTTGCCTGTGTATAAAAATGGCTCAACCCCATGAAATAAAAATACAAGTTTGCACTTCAGCTGCATCTAAAGCGGTAACCTGAAATTAAAAAACCGGACCAAACAAACAAACCAAAACACAGATATCAAGAAAATCGCAACTAAAATCCTGTTTCTGAGAGTTTTGTTTGTATATGTGAAAAACGATCCACAATTTGCGTTGAGTTATCCCTTGCAGCAAAACAGTGGCACACGAGGTGAATGGAAAACAGCATTGGAGGGAACGCAGTAAATATTAATGTGAAATGCCACTCTGAAAAATGTTTACTTTGCCAGAGCTGAAAAATGATCCTTATTTCATGCGCCGGGATGTTTGTGTAATTCATTTAATCAGTTTATGCTTGGTTTTGTTTTTTTCTTCAAGCCATTACGCAGGATTACAGATTACCTTCACCAGCTGTACGCTGTGGTGTCATTCAGCATTCAGTGCATTTAGATCCAGTCGTTCTACCACTGCCAGCCTGTTCAAAACAGTAACTGCTTATGATAGACAATATTCTTTATTCATGAAGTTGCTCTTTATTGATTATTGCAGCCTGCGGTGTTCTAGCAGAGCAGCTCGTGCAGGAGACTAACATCGAGCTGAAAGAGGACCTGAAGAGGCTCTATTATGTCCCCAAAGTCACGCTCACCGTTCAGAAGGGGAGAGTTCAGTTTAATTAGGGAAGCTTAATGCTGCTTTTATGAGGCCTGGAGGGGCTGCTTCCCCTCCTCCTTCTGCATATTCATGCTTTCCTCTTTGTCTGAAAGACCAAAAGAGGAACATCAGAACCACAGCTCTCAGAGTTTGGAGTCCCAGACATAAAGGTTTGATGTGGATTTGTGTCAAAAACAATTTCAGGAGTATTAAAGTGTCACGTTTCTATCGAGCTTTGTGCATCTGAATACGCTCACCAAACAACAAGCGCTGAAGCAGATTGACGACAGTCTAACGGGCCCGCGCGAGAGGATTTCCTTTAATAACCTCACGCTGAAATAGACCGTTTTATTACCGTGGAAGATGCTGGTCGATCTGGAGTTGAAGCCAGGGGGGGTTGCCACGCGTCAGGCAGATGACAGCCTGCGTGATTCTAATTGATTTCAATGATTCTGTTGGATTTAAACCGAAGTGCAGCGAGAGGAGGAAACAAACGTGTGTTTCTTGCAAGAGTTGCTACTTTCGTGGCACTGCTGTGGGGAAAAAGACCGGCTTTTGCAAATAACTGCACATCCAAGGTGCTTATCTGCGTGCACCAGAGTCGAGGTAACATTTCACAAATTGAGGAAACTTTCATACGCTGCTCTACTTCAGTAGAAAAGCAGTGTTTCAAACCCCCACCCTCAGCTCAGCTGCACTGAAACACATTTGGATAGAAGCGAATAATGAAGTAATGCACAGTCGTTTACAACAGTGCGATGGAGTTGAGCTCATTGTTTCTAATCCACAAAGCATTCATATAGTCATTTTGTCTGAATATAACATCATGTATTTTTCTCCATGTTTAAAAGCAGAGTACGTATCGGAGAGCACGCATCACAGCTGCGATCATAGAGATTTTGCTCTCCATCCTAAGTGATCCACTAAGACTCAGGGCTTCAGACACAAAGAGGGAAAGTTACAGTCATTTTCATCACCATGTGAAGGCTTTTGTATGGACTCTGCTATCACAGCTTTTAACAAGAGGACAGTCAGCACTGCACTCTATCACCGCTCTTTATTGTTTCACATCAAGTGGTGAACTCCTTCACCGAGAATTGCAGACGGAGCCTCCAGGTCCCTCAGGAGGTCATTATGACAGGGATGAGCAGCTCAAAAGCAGCGTATGATGGACAGCGCAGTGACAGCAGGGAAGGAGAGGACACAGTGTGGGGGGGAAATATAAATTGGACTGTGCCGAGTGGAAATAGATCGGCTTTCTGTTACCGAAGAAACTTTTGACAGTATGGGATCTTGCTTGCATCAGCAATCCTCCAGCTGAACAAATATGAGCAGAATACTCGCCGAAGCCTGTAATTTAAAATGCTACAAGTCGTTTTTATGAAACGCTCAGACATGAAAAGCTCATACGTGTTACATGTGCAGAAAAATACCGTTCACGTGTTCAACCAAACCGCACAGCTGCCTTGGTATCGTGGACGGGCTAGAATTGCATTTACTGGCTGACAGCAGCTTATTCTGATATCTGCAGAATTACATATTAGAAATCTGCTCTTCACTCAGTCTTTGCTTGTTTAACTTTGGAAACTAGATTGTGTATATTTTTCTCACGCTTCTGATTTCTTTTGAAAACTTCGTGGAGTTTAAAATGACTTCAGAGTATTTGGCTGAGTCTTTTATGGCTGACATAATGCTAAGCTGCTCTTGTTGTGGAGTGTTGAATAGTACACGCAGTGTGTAATTTCATCCAGGTCAACTCTGTGATTCACTGACTTGCACTGTGTGATGTTTCTGTGTGTCTACAGCTCAGTGGACAAACAGACTTCTTTTCCGCTCAGTCTAGTCCAGTGACGTTATTTGTTTTTCTTTCTCATCAATCTTCACCACTTCCTGTTTTATTTCCTTCTACCTTTCCTTTCATAACCTCTTGTTTTCTCCCGTCGTGGGCTTCCTGCTGCTGTGATTGTTTAACCTCCATCTGTGTCTAGTTGTCTTCCCCTGCTGGTGTTTTCAGCCTCTCACACTCTCCCAGTGTCACGTTGTTTCTGTACTTGATGGTCCAGCATTCATTTCTGCATGTAATTCTTCAACTGACCCGTGCTGTTCTTCCCTTCAGTCTTTTAATTCAGATTGAATATTACAATCAGTGGACCCTGGACCTTTTTAGGGGAACGTAACAGTAAACAAAGTGCATCGTTCCTGCAAACTCTCCAGCTCTGCGTGTTTGGCATATTCATTTTGATTACCTGTGATACGTAGTAGCATCGCTTCCAAGAATTTTGTTGCCTAAAGCTATAATAAGCTATAATAATATAAAAAACAATTCAAGCTTATATATTGAAAGTAATACAACACATTACTTTCAAAATAGTCAGTTCAAAGTGTCTGATTGGTACTGGGTCTGCGGCCCGGTGTTTCTGTGTGTTTTAGTTATATCCTTCGATTATTGTTATTCATGGGTTTTGGTTCTAGGATTTAGGTTCCTGTTACTTTGCTTTTCTCATGTTCTTCGTCGTGTCATGTCTTGTCTCCTTCTTCCCTCTGGCTGTATCCCAGTTCAGGGTCTGCAGCCTTAAAGGCGCATTTTAAGGCCGATTACGTCACAGCGACGCGACGAAGGCTGTCCCAATTCGAAGGCTGCTCGAAATGCGGCCCTCAAATGCGTCCTTCATTTCCCTGAATTTTAAGGACGTGGCGGTGTAGACTTCGTGGCCCAACATATCCCAGAATGCATAGCGCGGCGGTGGGTGTGGATAATTTTGCCGGAAAAAAACGGCGGATGAGGGGCGCCCGAAGAGTAAACTTTAAGTAAGTACTGAATATTATGTCACTTATTTATGTGCAAATGTTTAATAACGAAGAACATTAAACATTACTGTTGGCCACATGTCGGCAAAGTCATGTGACATTAGTGACGTTTGTACTAACTTGGTTTTAAAGCCTTTACTTTAAAATATACGCCGTTCAATAGCTGAGCTTAATCTCACAGAGAATGATCAAAGCTCATGTAGAAACAAACACATGAACAGAAGATTTTCTCCTTCATCTCTGTCAAAAACAGCTGTATGACACGTTTCCAGCTGTTAGTATCATGGTTGCTAGGCAACCTGGGCAGCGCGAGGGAGGCTAGACCGCCCATTTCACAAGCCTCGCACTTCCGGCCTTAGCTGTCTTTGAGTACGCGGCCCTTGTGGGCCGTTAAGGCTGCAGACGCTGAATTGGGACACAGACTCTGTCTCCCCGGTCAGTCAGGTTTCTATGTTCAGTGTCAAGTCTGTGTCTCTGTGCCTGTTGTGTGCTTCCTGTTTTATTTTGACAGTCCCTGTCCTGTGTGCAGTGTGTCTGGTTTTGCTGCCCCTGGTCTCATTATCTCTGATTTCTCCCAGCTGTGTTTCCCTCCTGTCTCCCGTTCCCTGATTGCTCCAGTGTGTATTTAAGCTGTGTGTTTTCCTTGCTATGTGTTGCGTTGTCCCTCCTCATGTGTGTAAGTCTGTCTGTGGTCCATGGTTCTAGCATCTCAGTGGGCTTTTCTTAGTTTTCAAGTTGTGGGTGTTTTGTGCTATAAAGCTGCTACCCTGAGTTCACCTCCTGGGTCCACCTCCTGCCTGCCACAGCCTCACATGACACTTATGACCTCATCTCACTTCCTAACCGTGCTGGGGCCATTACTCAGAAAAAGTAATGCATTACACATTACTTGTAAAGGTAATGTGGTGTATGACTTAATTACTCGACTCGTTGCATCATTTTCAGTATGATCCTTAGGCTACAGTCCCAGACGCCAACACGAGTCCACATGTTTATTTGGACATACGCGGATCCTTCTTTTAGTGTTTAGCTACAAACACAAAGTCAGCAACACAAGCAGAGCTGAAAGCCTGAAGAAAAAGACACACTCAGTCACCTGGTGTGCAGGTAACTGAAGAACGCTACTTTGGAAAACCTTAACACTGCTGCATAAAAGCCTTTGTGCCAGAACAGGAAAGACTCCTGTTGTTTGGTCACATTAATATCTAACCAAGCATACTGGATGGATTTCAGTGACCGATCACGTTCCTCTCACGTTCCTCTCACGTTCCTCTCGGGATGAACTTTGGTGATGTCTTATTTGATTTATTAATAGAAGTTGATTATTGAAATTTTAGCTCGACAGATATTAGGGTTTGTATTAAAATTCCAGGAGTACAAATAAAACTGCTTTCTGCTTTATGATTCACAAACTGGCCACATGAGTCTGTTTTCGGAACAAATGACCTTTTTTGGCTCAAGTGCGATGATTTGTATTAATAACCTTACATTTAATCTTACAATAGAAGAGCTGACTCACATCATCCGGACATGTTTTTGTTTGAATTTCTTCGTCCTGCATAGAAAAGGTAAATTATGTGGATGGGGAACAATTAACGGTACAAATAGTGCCAAAGGTTAAAAGCTAAATTAAAAGGAGGAAAGAGAGAGAGAGAATTGCACATGCTCTCTGTCACCAATGATATCATGACATCATTTAAAATAAGGTCAGACAGGAATTTTAAGTTTGAAGGCATATATGAAATATTCATTCTTTAATCTCAAACTTGATAACGTTCCCATCTTATTAGGCCTTGGGCAGCTTTCTCAGGGGGAGATCCCGGTATGAAAGACTAGCAAAGACACTTAAATGCTTCAAATATTTTCAGCTGAAATCAGCTCCTGGAGTCTAAGATATGCACCGGGGAGGCTGTTTGAGAAGTGTTTGTCATTTAGGAACATTACGTTTTCAGAATGCTCATTTATACAATAAATATATTGGACCTCCCAGCTGACTTTAACATAAATAAGCTGTATTTAATCAGTAATTAGTCAGTGTACATGTTTGTTTGCATCGTGAATAATAGATATTTGTTCTGTGACATGAGGGAGTAGCTGGAAAACAAAGAAATTAAATCCTATTAATTTATAACTATGATGCACGTTATTGCCAAAAGCTGAACATACAAGAAGAGCATAATAGAACATTTTTACCATGTAAAATAGTTCAGACACATCAGTGACTGGTTGCTGCTGGTCAAAGTCAGCCAAGGTTAGTTTTAATACATTTTAATCATTTAGAACTTTTAAAACTTTTCTTGCAATAAAAGTTTGTAACTAATAAATTCTCATAGCAAACTAAAAACATTAAGAATAATAACAGAATTAAAATAATAGACTCAATACAATGTATCCTCGCTGTGGTGCAGGTGTACACTTTGTGTTTTATGGTTTTAAGCCAGTGCATGTCACGGCTTCCAGTTATATTATGACTTCATTCACAGCTCGGGTCCTGAGGGTGGCTCCTGGCAAGTTTAGCCCAGAAGAGACACTCGGGGTAAGTGAGATGTGACAGTGAGCACTTCAGGAAAGCTTTGCCTGAGGAGGACTAGTTAGCAACCAAGGTGTAATCTCACATTTCAAAACTCGCTTTCATTCATGTCTCTGGTTTTGTGTTCCAGGGTTTCATTATGGTGTTTTGGTCTTTTTATATCCTTTTAATGTAGCATAGGTCATCAATTGGTCTTTTGTTCTACACTGAAATTCCAGTTATCTTTTTTTAATTGTATAAGACATATAAGCCTACATATAAAAGCCTATCTTTTATTTCTTGGACTTGGAGTATCCTCATGGTTATTGCCCTGCCAGCCTTTCATGGCTGTCAGGTTACGTCCTGGGCGCCCTGGCCTGTGGTGATATGGAATTGAATTGTGCTGCAGGGATTTGGTGAAGGGAGATTGCTGCGTAAGGATGGAGTCACACTCAGACTGTTTGATACGGTTGTGCCTCTATTTTGCCATTTCAAAACTGCACAGGGATGTCAACTATCTTCTGTGTTTGTGCAGTAGATGCTGAAGATATCTTAAATTAGAGAGACGGGAAGACAGATCAGGATATGCAGCTTTGTTTTCAACAGGAAATTACAGAGTACAGAGCAGCTGGCAGGTTTAGTCTTTTCTCTTAAACATACAACATCTTTTTTATAGAAAGAAGGATAAGAAAAAATAATCTGACATATACAGTTATGGTCAGAGACTACTCCAGTAGAAGTGAAAAAGTACTCAAAGTAAGATGCTAATAAGTAGCTCTTTGGAGGTCGTTTCTACCAGTGTTTTTATGCAAAGCTAACTGATCTAGATATATTACTAATAAAATAATAATAGTAGACAGGAGTACATAATTCTAATAAATATTCTCAGCTTGAGTCAGATGGCAGAACGTGAGCAGAAGGACAGTAAAAACTAAATCTGTTTTCTGTTGCCTACACTGTGGAGGGCGACTTTTCCTCTGAACAGGAAAGTGAGTGGGGAGTAGTGATGCGCGAATCATGAACGAATCGTTCAATACTCGAGAATCACTTTACTGACTCATGAATCATGATTCACAAGCCCAACTGACTCACTGACTCATCCCTGTTGCTGTTAGCAGCAATGTATCTAGCTTATAATTAAAATTGTGGAGAAAAACACAACATCCAGTATCTTAACAAAAAATTTCTGCTCTGAACTGGAAGAAAAAACCCTGAGTAGAAGCTCACATCAAGAAAATAGCTCCTCGGTTCACAGTAGCATCGCTCTGCTAACATGCTAACAGCACATTGGCTATTTTTGCTCTATAAAATAGTTGTTTTTTTAGAATCATTCATCTTAGCAGTGGATTTACATGAAAAGAGAAACAAATTAAGTTTGAGTGAAAATGTACATTTTTTGCACTCTCTGGTCAACTGACTCAGTGAATCAAATGACTCAAAAAATCCGATTCACTTTGGTGAGTGACTCATTAAAACTCGATTCAGTAAAAAGAATCAAATTTACCATCACTAGCGGGGAGTAGGTTAAAGTGGATTCAGCAGGTGGAGGATGCCTTAAATCAGCTGCAATGGCTCAGTGTGGGGAAAAGAACCAAAATGCACAATAATTTCTATTGAGAGCTGCAGTAGATTTTCTGATCAGCTGATTTTAAACCATCACAGTGCAGCAAACTAACCTGCAGCGGATTCTCATGCAGCCTTTAAATAACACAGTCAGTCTGCCTCAGTTTGTTTAGCAGCATGTTTGACAATATGAAGACGCATGTGACATGTTCAGACCCAATATGTGATTTAAAAACGTGACGACTTACGTGTGAGCTTTAAATGAGCAGCCCTTACCTTTAAGTCTGAGCTCTCTCCTTCCTGTCCCGTCTTTCTTATCTTTCTCCATCTCTGAGTGAAGTTAGCCCTACAGCAGCTGGACCTTTAGCTGCAACACACTGTGAGACACACACACAGTTTGTGTGTTTGCTGTTTGTTGAGCTCATAGAAACGCTGCATTTCAAATGACCTGACACTTAAAAAAACGTTACTCCCTTTATGTTTGCTCCTCTCGGCTAGCTTGGTGCCAAATTACCAAACGGCAACTAATGGACCCCTGCAGTCGTCTGGTGCTGTGCCAAAAAACAAAACACAGAAGAGTTTTTGCCTCTTTCATCCCGTTTTATGTCACATCTCCTGGTGAGAAATACCTGAGCAGGACTGCCTTTAATGTGTTTCTGTCCGAAACACAGGCTGAAAGTAACGAATCCTGAAAAGTACAGCAACCTAAAGTCATTTATGGTTTATTTGAATTATATATTTGAACACCTCTTTCTTTAATAACTTTGAAAAACAAAAGCAAGATTTGCTGCACAAGTTTGGATTTATTTGTGATATTCTCTAACCCTAATATAAACTTATGTCCACATCTGTAAACTCTGATGGTTTGAGGTTTAATATATCTGCATGAATGCTTACACACTGACATTTCTGAATCAGCAGAAGCCAAATGCCATACAGTGGAACCCCGGCTTATGAAGACCCCATTTAACGAAAACTTCAAGTTACGAAGGCACTTAATGGCAATATTTTTGCCCGGAGTACGACAAAATGCCCGTGTAACGAAATCGTATTGTTGTTGCAGTGCACTATTTTGTGTGCTTTTCGTTTGCAATTAGCCTGTCGTTCATTCATAATGGGGCCGGCATAAATATGAGCGAGTTTAAAAAGATTTCATTGCACAGTGTATGTACGTACTTTAATTAACGTAAATGTAAGTTTTAGTTTTAATGTTCAGAATCCATAATGTTATGTGCATGTACACGTAGGTATGTGCATGCATACGTACGCTTTCTTCAGCCTCCACCAAGAACTTCGTCTTCAGACAGCATCGGTGCTTCGACTTACGAACATTTTGACTTACGAAAGACCCTCTGGAAAGAATTCATTTCGTCGGGGTTCCACTGTATTTCGGTGCTGATCACCTCAGTGAACTAGCTCAGGTTAATTTGTTAATGACCCTGTTAATTTTATGTATTTTGCATGTATGAATATGTAAATGCTAGACTCATATGCACCATGAGGAGGACCAGAACTCAGGTGACCACAGTTTCCGTCCATAGTGTGTGTGGAGACTGAATATTTGGAAATACCTCAGTTTTCACTGACAGTAAAGTAGACTTTACTAAAAAGACAAAAACCCTTACACAAAGGGTTATTTCTATTTGTAAAGGCAGCGTATAGAAGTGCACAGCAGGTCCTTTAATATCTGCTGGACAATGTCAGGATTTTCTCTGAGTGTGATGGAGCCGTGCTCGATGCTGCCGTTTGCTGGGACGGCAGCCTGATCCTCACACCAGCAGTGTTGTGTGTGTGTGTGTGTGTGTGTGTGTGTGTGTAGCTTGACTCTGATGGGGATGTCAGAAAGGTGTGTGTGTGTGTGTGTGTGGTGTGTGTGTGTGTGTGTGTGTGTGTGTGTGTGTGTGTAGCTTGACTCTGATGGGGATGTCAGAAAGGAGGATGCTCTCCAACATGTGGACAATATTGGACAATCGTTTATGTGCTGGACAGTCACAGAAGCACTTTCAGCAAGAAGCTTCGTTCCACCACAACCAATCATTTCCATCTGTGGCCTTCAAGCTGCACAGCTCCTCCTTATCACACCTGGACAGTTTTCACTTGAAATATCTTGTTTATATCATATAAACAATTTTATTATCATGTTTTCATTGAGTATCTGTAAGGAAATTCCTTCCTGAGAATAAGGAAGTATTCTGATTCTGAACATCAAAAAAACCATTTGATGTTTATTATAATTTTTTAAAAACTGTCCAGCTTCTCTAAAAACAAAAGCTTCATTCCGGATGTTTCCTCGGGAGCGCACTGAATCAGCTGTAGAGCTTTCTAAATAAAATGGTGCATTTTCTGTACTCAGCCTTCATGGATGCCTGCCTGTGGCAGCTTCTACTTTATTAGTATTTTACCCAAGGAACAGCGGGCAGTCATTATGCCTTTACTTCTGTCCTTTTTGTTGCTCCAAGGCTTCACATTCAGAGGATCCAGGACATAAACCTGGACTGACCTTGAAAGGAGTTCTGAGAGAAAGGAGGTCTGAGGTTATCCAAGAAATAACCCAAAATGAAATTCCAGCGACAGGTTGTCAAAAATGTGTAACATAAGTAATAAGCTACAGTATGGCGAACTAATAATATCAGCAGTTAATCAGGAAACAACAGTTAATCCAATATTCCCTGCAGTTCAGCGAGTGAGCGCCTCAAACTTAAAAGATACACTTTTCTGTCTCGTGATTAAAACTATGCTGAAAATAAACCAGAGCTTGAGAAGTAAGAGCTGGATGGTCATGTGAGCCCTGTTTTAGTGCCCTTTAGTTCAGTAAAACAACACCTTCACGCTCATTACTGTTTGAAGCCGAGCTCATTATTTGTTAAGGGGCAACTTTGGGCAGCCACAAACGGATCAGCGTTAAGGTTTCACAAGCTTTGTTATGAACACAGACATGAGCATTGACAAGACGAGAGTACGTGGTGGGGAATTTCTGATGTGGAGGCGCTGCAACAGAGGGAGAGTGTGGATGTTGGCCCCGCCCCTCCCTGAGCCTGGTTCTGCTGGAGGTTTCTTCCTGTTAAAAGGGAGTTTTTCCTTCCCACTGTCGCCAAAGTGCTGCTCATA
The DNA here is from genome assembly GCF_018398535.1 of Haplochromis burtoni. NCBI lineage: Eukaryota > Metazoa > Chordata > Actinopteri > Cichliformes > Cichlidae > Haplochromis > Haplochromis burtoni. The sequence continues at coordinate 1,548,222 of NW_024582435.1, forward strand.
GGGGGTCATATGATTGTTGGGTTTGTCTCTGTATGTGTTATTGCAGGGTCGACCTTACAATATAAAGCACCTTGAGGCGACTGTTGTTGTGATTTGATGCAATTAATAAATTGAACTGAGATCTTTGAAATAAAAAAATCAATCAAAATGCAGACTTGCTGTGTTAGAGTCTAAATTTGGGTTCTCTGCCAGTGATTTCTAATATTTTGAGATTTTCTATTTCTTGGGCTAATGGGATGTGTAACAGCACCTCAATTTTTTTTAACCTTTTTAATAAGAGAATTCTACATATTACTAATATATATGCATAAAGCCCTGTAGGTCAACCAGAAAACCCACAGAGCTTGCCTGCCTGTATGAAAATAAAGATTACAGTACCTGATGGTCCCTGATGTTCTCAGATCTTCGGTGTGGGAACAGAACAAACTCGATGAACACCTCTGATGAACACCTCTTCCTCTTTAACCCGGCCGCACGTTTAATTATGTTCTCCAGATTCTCACAAACGACTCAGTGCATTTCATAATTGTGTGACATTAGAAGATGTAGCAGAGCTGTATCAGCTGGACTGCTTCCCACTTTAGCAGTCGTGTTCTACCAGAGGTGGATATCAGTTGCACTTATATAAGATGTCTAAAGAAAACGGAGCATCGGCGGTAAATAAATAAAATCTGGCCTCATTTTGTTTCACCTAAATAGAATCTGGCTCCAAAGACGTGTCCTGGACTGTGAGAATGACTCCTCTATAACAGGATGAGTCGATCTCAGTGCTCTGCAGACCTGCTGAAACATGTTTCTAATAAAATTCTTATTTTGATTACTAACAGTTGACGAGCCTGTGGGCTACATGTGTTATCTTGCTTTTATACATCGATATTAATTCAGAAATATTCAAATAAACGTCCTCGGCCTTCTAAACAGAGCTTTGAGGTGAGCCTGTTCCTTCTTGTAAAGGATTTCCAGGTTTGTTCTCTGTCAGTGTCGTGTTGGTTTATTACTGAGAGGCTGATTTAGAGCAGGATTTATAGAACACTGTATTCCTGAAAGCATAACCAGTGTTTTTCCTTCTGGCTGATGACACTGGTTTGTACATTTTTGAAACAGTAAAAGTCAACTTTCAAATTCCCTCAGTACAAGCTCTTGAGTAATATGTCAACAAGTGACACAAAAATATCGAAGCTGCTGTTATCCAATCATGCAATCTGGTACATATTTGATAGAAAGTAATCAACTGGCAAGAATACAATTTGATATTTGTAGTGTATTTGCCTCCTTATCTACATTCTCGCTTTGCTGTCAAAGCTCTCAACTTTGGGTTAAATTTTAAAAAATCACTCAGTGACCCACGGTGAAATACCCGTACGCTCTCTTAGCCCACTTCAAGTGGCCGGCCTTGCTTTGCTCCTGAGGAGTGATTTAGATTCAAACAGTAGTTTTCCTTTTGCTGAAACTCCTGCAGTCTTTATTCAGTCATTTCTATATCTGGTAGAAAGTTATGTTTCTATCTGTCAGAGAACAAGTCTTGATGTGTTGACCGTGTGATCACTTTAGCTTAAATAATCATATATTAAAGTGCAATGCACCAACCTGTAGAACACATCAGTCTAGCCCAGGGGTGGGCAGTTCCAGGCCTCGAGGGCCGGTGTCCTGCAGGCTTTAGATCTCACCCTGGGTCAACACACCTGAGTCACATGATTAGTTCATTACCAGGCCTCTGGAGAACTGCAGGACATGATGAGGAGCTAATTTAGCCATTTAAATCAGCTGTGTTGGTTCAAGGACACATCTAAAACCTGCAGGGACACCGGCCCTCGAGGCCTGGAGTTGCCCACCCCTGGGCTAGCCACAGTTTGACAGAAATTAACAACCTGACTTTGATCTGATTCACGTTTCCCCGTCACGGTGCTGCTTAGCGTGCAGTCTGAGAAAACTGGCTAATCTGGTGACTCGTTTTGCAGGGCTTGTAGTAGATGGTCTGTTAGCAGTGCTGTATCTGTTTGTTGAAGTCATTGGTTCAATGATTCAATGAGAACTTTATCGTCCCCAATGGGAAATTGATTTGCAGTATGTCCATACAGAGATATACAAACGAACACAACACATACCCACAAAAATAAGCCCAGAGGAAACAACCTAAATTTATCATCAAAAAAGTGCAGTGTGCAATGGCAACAACTCTTATGGTTTAGTGTTATGAGCCATGATAATAGCGAAGAAATTGTTAGATGATATGAGCTGGTTTTCAGAAACCCTGCAAACCCTGTTTAGTTCTGCACTGAGACGTGTTCACATGCAAGTGAAGCCTGCTCTGGTGCGACTGCTCAGTAGATCTGGGAGTAAAGCTTCTGCTACAACAAATATGCTCTCCTATAGTCCGTTGGTTTTGTGAGATTGTGGAGGGTTTGTGAGATATTTTGAAATTTTGGGTTATTTGGAGTTATTGTGAACTTGCTGTTCTTGCTGGTCTTATTTGTTTTTTAGTTTTGAATCCTTAGTTATTCCTGGCATTTTGAGCTTTCAGTTTAATTCGTTCATGTATCTGCATTACCTTCCTTAGTTACTGTTTTCACTTCCTGCTTTATTGGTAATTGGCATTTGTCATTTTACTTTCGAGACTGTAACATTAGCTCTAATAAACAGCTTCATTTCTGTTATTCAACACATTCATACGTCTGCATTTGGGTCCACAGTTCTGGAATTTGTGTATTTTTCAGAGGATACCTGTTTGCTGAGATTACTCAGTGAAAATAAGTTGGTGAAAGTGTAGCTGATGGATCTCAGAGCAACAAAGGCAGCAAGTTAATTTACTTAAAGAAGTCTCTGATTAGATCAAATCTGAAGTTTCATCTGCAAAATTGCTTCAATTTAAGAATTACAACTCTTGGACCTTTTGTCCTAAAGATTGGCACGATTAACAAGACTATTAGTTTACTTTAATTTGATTGCTGACCAATAAAAAGTAGTTCAAAATATGTTGAAATGTGATAACTTTTCTACTTTTATGAAAAATGATGGCTTATTTATCATATGATATTACATTTTGGGGCTTGACATATTTTAATTTGCACTTCTGTATTACTGACATGATTGACATGGACAGTGTTTTGGTTTTGGTATAGCTGGCATTAAATGTATTATTGTGAGTTTAGGCAAAGTCTCTCTACAGGCTTTCCACAGGCTAGTAAGTATAAAGTCTGCTGTCTGACTCTGGTAGATGAAAGAACTGACAAACCTCCAAGCAATGTCTGATATTTTTCACACACCGGTCCATCCAAAATGTATGGACCAGTACAAAACACATCTCTTCACTGACTCAGAATCCAAGCTTTCTACTTGTACATCTTCTATCCTCTACTTTTACAGCTCCCACATACACTCATCGTATACAGATAGTTTATTGCAGCAGACAGGCTGAAAATAAATGAGAGTTTTATAGCCATAAAACTGAATCTAGACAGACCCTCATTTTTGCAAATTAGCTTAATAAAAGTTGTTCTTTATGTTGCAGTTTGGCTGCTGTAGAGCAGTGATGGGCAAACACTTTATTTCCAGTGAGACTCCATCTCTGTGTCAGGCTCCCACTGACGTGCCATTAAGGTGGAATTTCACTGACTTGTTTACAGCTGAAATAAATGGACAGAAGATACTATTATTACAAATATAAATATTGTGTCGGACTGCTGAACTTCCCTTGTTAAGTCATCTGTGTCACATGATGTCATCTGTTACAGAAATGGGCTTGAACTGTCAGAGCCAATGATGTTGGAGATGGAAATGTGAAACCACCTGAAAGTCAATGAGGGATGATTGCTGCAGTGTTGCATCAAATCAGTGTGCGCTGAATGAGACTGTTTGAATAAATTCCATTCTAGGCGTACAGAGCTGTTTAGGAACGGGAGCCACGGCTCTATTAAGAACTGAAGTTCACATTTTTGGTTTTAATACAGGTTTTTTTTGTTATTATTCTGATTTGAATCTTTAACATGTCATACAGGCTGACTGAGCTGTTGCTGAAGGTCTTTATTGTCACCAAACTTCAAGACCTGAGTAGCTGTTTTGAAGCGTTTCCCAAGCTGTATCGTCTATTTTAGATGGATGACTTCTTGGAATAAATGCACTGTGTCAGAGTGTTTTACAAGTCTGTTGTCACTCAAGGTATGATGCAATCTGCTGCAAATATGTTAAAGAAGGCTCCTTGAAAAATATTCTATTTAAAGTTTTTCTAGCTCTGAGTAAGTTACATTAAATAACTGCCAGGTCTCATCAGTGTACACTTTGCATGAGAATGCCTGCAGGTGGCTTTGGACTTTACTCGTTTATCCTAAACAATTAATATCAGGTTATTTCAACTCTTCTGTTTTTGTAAAAACATGTTTTTAAAAGGGTCTCTCTCTCACTTCTTGAATCCCTAAAAAGTTAAGCCTGGTGATGTTAATGCCCAGCATACATTTTATGGGGAAAAGTATGTGACCATTCAATTGCTTTCAGTCCCATTGCCACAGGTGTGTAAAATGAAACACTGACTCCACGTCTGCAGAGTCCCAAACCTCCTCTCAGCACAGAAACTGTGCACCGGGAGTTTCAGGGCATGTGCTTTAATGGTCGAGCAGCTTCTGTAGTGTGCAGATATCTAAGTAATGATGTCCATATTAGTGTAGCTATTGGTTTGCATACAGTGCTATGAAAAAGCTCCGTTTAAGAAGGAAAAATGATGAAAATTAACTGAAACATAAAAGTGCAACACGCATGCAGAAACGAAGAATCAGGAAGGGGGAGCAGTTTTTCACTGTAAACAGGAAATGACTGTCCAGCTCCCTTGATTTGTGACATCACGTCCTCATGAGATTATGATTTGAGTCACTAGTTTGAACTGTTACCGAATTTATTTTGAGGATTCTGTAAATAACAGTCAAATAATACCAAAGTGCTTCCCACGAGGATGCTGCGTCACTCGGTTTCTTGACCACATCACATCTGGGTCATCACATCTGGTTTTAAAACACCAACAGCCAAAAAGTAAACAGGCCATGAGCTTATTTGTTCACTGGCTTTTTGGAATAAATGCAATAAAGAATGGAGTTATTTTTTATTCTCAACAGTTTAGAGTTTCCTACATATGTTTTCAACTCAAATCATTTGACTGAGGGTTTCCTGATTCATGCATCACCACAAAGCTCAGCATGTTATATTCCATAACGCTACCAGACTATAAAAGTTAATTTCACAGCCCTTCAGTTCTTTTTGAGTTTCAAAAAGCTGTTTCTCTAACAGACGATATAAAAGACTTCAGAGGAAAACATCCAGAAGAAAGAAACTGGAAGATTAAAAAGAGTTTTCATCTCCCGTGTTCCTTGAATGCAGGTGAAACGTTTCTGCTAAGCCAAGAGAAGTTCCAGTATTCGAACAGAACAGGGCAGTTTAATGGTCAGAAATATGTCATGTCTTTTTTTCAGAAAGGTTAATGTTGACTGAACGTCATTAATTAGAAGGGCTGCAGGAAGGTCATGAGTGGAAGCTGTCAGAATATTTTCATTTTCACACGTTTCACTTCAAAACACTCTTAGCATTTACACACAGTCCAACTTTAATTGATTTTTTTCCAGCTTTTTCTTGCAGGAAAGATCTTTTGACAGGTCACATATGAAACTCAGAGCATAAGGGACGACTGTGTGAGGTGGAAGCTGGGGAAAAATCTCCTGCTCTTAACATATGTATGTTTTTTTAAAGGAGAACATTAGCTCTGTGCTGTGAATGCACATTTGCCATACTTTGCCTCATCTGTAGTGTTGCAGCCTTAGGGTGACTTTGCTCCTGTGGCTCAGATTGGATCTAAATGTCCCCTCACAGCGAGGCATGACGACGGCATGGGGAAGACACAACCCACCCGAAGCTACACAAAGACAGCCTGCTGGCTCAGCTCTGATGAAATCGAGAAGACAAGTATATTCCCATTCGTTATGTGTGGTTTTGGCTGAAGTGATTTTCCTAAGCTGCACAAAATCGGGGTCAGGTCGGGATTTTAAATGCTCAATTTGTTATACATAATACAATGTGTCAGTCTGTTTGGTTTTACTGTGTCACAGCAAGAAACTGAAGTTGATTTTAAATGCCCTGCACAAGTCATGCTTGTCCAGTCGAGTCATTTATAAGGAGCAGTAAAGCTGAGGGAATGTTCACCAAAAATCCTTTCGCACGACTGTGCACACGAGCGCAAACACCTCACACAACTGTCGAGCACGGTGGTGGAGGGGCGATGAATTTGGGTTTGTGTCGCTGCCACCTGGGCACCTTGAGTCGACCTTGACTCTGCATACCAAAAGATTTTACACTCAAATTGAGGCCTTTAGATAAACTCATCTCTCTCCTTTAACCTCAGACAGCTGTTTCCGGCGGTTTGCAAACAGCTGGCTTTGCAGGGTGAACTGATTGGACACCAGCATAAGAGGCAAGCTGCCACTGGCTCAGCTTTCACTGCTCTGAGATCGGTTTCCTCTTGCTAGACACTTGGCCAGTGTATGTGATGTAGAGGAGATGGAGTTTGAAAAAGCTGTTAATAACTCCTTTAGTACATTAGCAAGGAAAGCTGTGACCATGATGGAGAGGGAACGGCAGCTCTGACCATGTCTGCTCCAATAAATCAGACTCAGGCTCAGGAGCACTTTCAGAGATTAGCATCTGTGGGAATGTCTGAAGCTCATATTTTTAACCAGCTTTTAGTCCACCCACAGATATTCACAGTTAACCATGTCACTCACTGCACAAACCTTTTATTTAGCACATTTTTTAAAATCATTAAAACATTTTAATATACTTTAGAAAATCAAGACGTGGGCCTGAGTTTCAGGTTCTCTGCACCACAGTCACTACAAACACATCATTTATAGAACAGGATGAATACAGAATATAAAGTATTCATAATGAGCTCAGTCTTAAACCTTTGCAGCAGTAATATTAATTACGCTGATGAGGAAGATGTTTCTGCAGAAGATATTTTATCCCCAATTTTCCAATAACACAGTGAGAAGTTCCTCCACCACATTTTCAGCTAACAATGAGTCATTTTTGTTAATATAGTAGATATTTGTTTAACTGTAGCAGTAATGTCTGAAAGGTGAAGATGTCCATGTAGAGAACAGACAGGCAACACAAACTGTACATTTTAACCTGATCCGCTTTATCTCATTAAATTTCTAACTAGTGGAGGAAGATGTTTTTGTTTGTGTGTGTGCGTGAGTGCGTGCATGCTCTGCTTGCCTTTCTGTAAAGGTCACCACACGCCGCTGGGTTCTACAACCTCTTGAATCATGTGGTGTACTGTCTTTCACATGAGTGCACCTAAAAACCCAGATAGTGCAAAACTGTTCCATTATCTTTAAAGAGTGCTCAGGTACCACAGAGGACTCTTCCACCACACCAGTTTCAACTTCATGTTAACCAATGAACAAAGGAAACAAAGGTTAGTGTGTAAGAAGTAATCATTTTTATTTACAGACAACAGCTTAACACGTGAGTTATGACCTGAAGTTTTAGCACAGTCTTACAGCCCTCCACCTGTCGGCTCTCTTTAGTGTTCCATGTTTGGTGAATTCATTAAGATTACATTTCACAGTGCAGAGCAGCTTCTCTGCTGTGCTTCCAGAGCAGAAAGCTCCTGCAGTGACACAGTCTCGGCCTGTTAAGGATCTGGACTTGATGCCTCTCACTCACTTGAATGAAGACTGCTTGGCTCAGTCGTGAGCCGTTTTTTCCCCCGTCTCACACGCGCTGGCTTTGGCAAATTATTGTTTCCCTTCTGGCTCCACTTTATGTTGTAATATCACAAAAATAAAAGTCACATTTCTTGGCACTGGAGGGGTCTTACAAACATGAAAATCCCTCCACCATGTATTAAAAATTCATAAAAGTGTCTGCAGTTTTACAGAGCTCTTTACACGCAGTCTGTGCCAATATGTTTTAGAACTGCAGGGATTTTTTGTTGTGATACTGCAAGAGGCCAGCGACGATGGCGAGCCTCTAATGCACTGATAGACACAACTGGAGACACTTCTAAAAAGCCTTGATTGTGCAGGCGCCTTCAAAACCCTGCCAGCGAGGTCTGAGGTATCATTTATAACAAATCCTTGGAGAAAAAACACACAAAGCACAGAACAAATTCTTTAAGAAATATTCACCATTTGTGAGAAGGAACATTTTTGGAGTTCAGCCCTTACAGAGGCTATGTCGCGCTGAAGCGTGGAGTTTGAGATACGGCATAAACTGATTCTGTGGTTCAATAGCAAACCCCTATATGAAAACTAAAAGAGCCATCTTTGAATCACAAAACTTACCAGAGGACGTTACTATTGAGGTTTAGCACATGAAAAAATCAGACGCAGCTCACCCTGAACGAGACGTCTCCTGGAAACTGTAAACGCTCCAAACCCAAAGAAATCTTTGTGGAAGTGCCATTGTTTAGGGATAATTGTGTCTTGAAACAAAGAGCTTACAACACAATGATGAATGTGGATGCTCTTTTTTACTGAGCCCGGGAAGCACAGGCTGACCCACTTTAGACTCGTATGTGAAGGTGATGTATGGAGAGTGTTGTGGAGCGAGGGATGAGGCACTGTGAGGCGTTGATGGGATTTCCCTTCTTACATTTAATTGCTGAAGTTTATTGTGAGTTAGAATGATGATGTTCTTTCTTCCTCTCATCAGAAGCCCAGTCAATGAAAACTTGCCCTCATGCTGGGATTATTGCACATTAACGCACGGATTTATTTGAAAAGTAGCAATAAAATTTTAACACTTTAATGACTTTGAGCAGTGAATTATTGACCAAATACTGAGCCCTGTGGTTACAAATAACAAAGACTCGATATTAGAAAAACGAGCTGATGATGACTGGTGGGGCGCGTTGTGATGCTGAACACATTCTCCTGAATCTGCCGTGTTTTCTAATATTTCTATTCAGAAAAGAAAAAAGAGATGGGGAACTCATACTTGAGGCCGGACTGTAATGCTGTGGCTGTGTTTGGCCTGTATGGATCAGCTGGGATTTTTGAGGTCCTTGGAAAGTTACAGAGAGTCAATGATTCACAGTGCCTATAAGGATCCGGGGTAATTGCTGGTTATGTGGCAAACATGACAAATTGCCTCCACTACAGCTCGGTCCCTCAAGTGAAACAAGCCACCGTGAGGTCATTTTCAGGTTAAGACTGTTATCAGCTGTTGACCTTGACTATTTATTCTCAGCTGTGTATTGTGAGGGGTGGCTGGAGATTGGAACAAGAAACATGACTGCCCATTAAAAGTCTGAGTCGAGCCGAGATGTTGGGTAAGGTCTGTACAGTACATACTGAGGCCAACGAGTAACTCCAGCCAGTAAATGTATTCAGACTGAATCTGAAAAACCTTTGCAATAATAAGTGATGATCTAAGGAGCTTGGAAAGAAAAGCGTCTGGACTTCTTTAAGTTGCTTGAAGACGTTTCACCTCTCATCCGAGAAGCTTCTTCAGTTCTAAGGTCAAAAGGTGGAGAGTCCCAGACTTAAGCCCTGTGGGAGTGTCCCTCCAGAGGGTCACGGACCCCCTGTTGATCCTCTACCAAGGTGTGAAAATCAGCCAAGGTTTCGGGTGAACCCGCTGTGAAACCCCCACCCTATCATGTGATTCACTGAGGTCAGAAGTCCCAGGATGTGAGTGGGCGTTAAGGCGTCTGTGTTGAGTATTGCAGCATCGACAACGATCAACTCGAAGGAAAATGACGATGGAGGCAAAAATACCCTTAAGATTTTGGGAACTTTATTTCACGTTAACACGCGGTAAAACCTTTACTCATGGATGCCATATTTGTTGTGGTACTCTCTCTCAGTCAGAGGCGTGATGACGCAGTATATGTGCCGTTACAGTGAACACAGTGCTTGTGGTGACAACTAAAATACTGTCTCTGTGTTGAGCAACAATAACCATAATGCACATTCTACAACAGGGTGGGCAACTCCAGGCCTCGAGGGCCGGTGTCCCTGCAGGTTTTAGATGTGTCCTTGAACCAACACAGCTGATTTAAATGGCTAAATTAGCTCCTCAACATGTCCTGAAGTTCTCCAGAGGCCTGGTAACGAGGTAATGTGACTCAGGTGTGTTGACCCAGGGTGAGATCTAAAACCTGCAGGACACTGGCCCTCGAGGCCTGGAGTTCGACACTCCTGTTCTACAACACGAGTACACACGATGAATATCTTAACAGTCTGGGAGAGAATATGAAAACTGGATTATAGATGGCAGACAGTTGGTGTCGTAAGCCACGCCTCTGTTCAAAGACATTAACTCCATCATTTGACCCTAGAGCTCAAGAAGCTCCTCAGATGAGAGGTGAAACGTCTTCAAGCAACTTAAAGAAGTCCAGACGCTTTTCTTTCCAAGCTCCTTAGACTACGATGACCTGGATGACTGAGAACCTTCACAGACATTAATAACAATGCTTTAACATTTGAAAATCACGTCACTCTATAGTGAAAGCAAAACACAAACAAACTGCAAACTATATAAAGGAGCTTGAGCTCGGTGTGTGCTGGTGGGTTTTGATACCATGTGATGGATCCCAGTAAGCTGCTTTTCCCTTGTGCTTACTTGTACGGCCATTTTTACAGCTCAAACATGAAAGTGTTCGTCACCTTTTCATCTAACTCTCAGCAAGAAAATGAATTAGCAGATCTCCCAAAATATCTAAGTGCTCCCTTAAGGCCTAGTTCAATAGCCGTTTGTGTCTGACATAAAAGAGTGCCCATCTAATAACTCCAAACACGCAAAAGCTGAATCGCTCTTGGTGTTTTTGGATTAATCTGCTGATCAAAAACACCAGTAACTATATTATTTATCACTTTATTTCATTGTTGGTACAGAAATAACATTCTGTGGCGTTAAACTTAGAAATGTGAAACCACAGCTTCCCACTTCTAAGTTCAATGACCCATCAATATTTAATACGTCCACATCAATTTGCCTTTGGTGCTCATATTTTTAGATCAGATTTGTTATGCCATATTTCAGTGGGTGGTGCCCCATGTGAATCCAAACGGAGAACGTGGATGATAGTTTGCTAACTCCCTTGATCTTTGCTTGGCTAGACTCCATGGCTGAATCCTACGTGGTAATGGATGCTGCTATTTTAAACAAACCATGGGGGATGCATCTATTTTGCATTAAACCATCTCATTCTGACAACTCTCCCCAGGATGCTGACAAATACAAGTTTCATAGGCTGAAAAGTTGCATACATGAACATATTAGACAAGAAAGCCAGTGAAATGTTTAATACATGGTTCTTTGTGCAGTACGATAAAGGGTTTTGTGATAGTGTGTGCATGATGAGAATGTCCAGTTCTAGGTCACCAAGAGGCAGATTTATTGTAGTACTGTTTCATCATTTATTCCCTCAAGGTAGTTAAATACGGCTGAAACTTTAAATTGAATTCCAGGTCTAAATATATCCCACTCAGCCTTACCTTTCTTTGTATAAACAGGCAAACGCGGGCCTACCAAGCCCCCGTGGGTTCCAGAGGTAATTATTTGGAGAAAGCTGCAATGTTACAGGTGAGGGAGGGATGTTAATTACCTTTGTGGATTCACAAGACGATGCCTCTCTCCTTTCTTTTGCTCAGCCTCTTTATGGGCTAATTAATTATGAAACAATGCACAGGTGATTCATCTGGGAGCAGGAAATCTTTAAACCTTTCTTCTTCTTTTCACATCTACACAACAACAAGGGGAAAGTTGTTCATCAAATGTCCTGAAGGTGTGTGCATACAGTAACTCTTCGTTATGTATGCTGAGCTCTCGTGGACTTTCTAAAAGACTTTCATTTGAAGCGCAGATGCAGAGAAAAGTTGTGGTTCTCAGGTTTTCTCCAATAGCAGCCTCGGACTCTAATTTGAGGATTTCACGTTGCAGATGTCAGAGATGCTGAACACTGCCAGGTTTAAATATTCACTACACCATGAAAATGTCACATGGAGAAATTCCATATTTAATATTGAGACCATTCACCCATGATGTGACCATTTTAGACAGATTACTCTTTCTCAAATAATCACAGCGACAGCACCGCAGGACAGCAGCGGTGAGTTGGAAAATTATGATACCAACGAAGAAGAGCGCTCCCTGATCTCTCACATGCTGCCGTGATGGAATTCAAAACTTATTTTGCAGTTGAATGGCTGTGTTATCCCCACAGCAGACCTGTCAACTTAACTGTAATGAAATGGGGAGAAGGGTGATGAAAAATGTATAGAAATCAGTGTAACCCCGACATCCTTCCAGCCTTGATTTTCAACTCGATGCATCATGCTGCAGCGCTTTTTTTGATCCAGCGCTCCGGCTGTGAGGTCGGCCAATCAGCTCGTGAACTGCACTGTCCAAAAGCATAACAATGCTCTGCTGTCAGCAGAGGTGTCCACATCTGTACAGGGAGTGCCGGTGTCAGGAGCACAGGAAACCAAGTGTGTTTGACTGAGCTATACTACAGTGCATACGTCTGTAAAACAGAAGAGGATTCATTCCAAGGCAAGGTACATCTATGCCTTCTGCAACCTTGCATCCTCATAAGAGGACATTACATTTACTATGTTCAGCTCAATAAAGTGTCAATAAACCTATCGTTTTCACAAAAAGGTATCCTTAAAATTCATAATTACATACATGATGCTTAGTTTTAATTATCACATTCAAAAATGACTCCCACGGTTCTCAGGATGATGTTGACACAATATAAGCCAGTAAAGCATGTTACCCACACATCACGTATGTGAAGGACAGTTACTACACTGAATACACACATGCATACATTTATTTTAAGCAGGTCTTTTCTGCAGCTTCATGCTCACTGTGCGCTTTCATTTGCAGATGAAAATCCCTAATTGGTAAAACTGTCAGAAGATATTTAACGTTTAAACTAATTGCACTTGGAGTACATAATGCCAACATGCACAGTTATGAAAGCCCACTAATGACAAAGTTTTGTTAATTCAAATGTTTCTCTCTCTGCATTAACCTCGAATAACCTTAAAACATTTGTTTAGCTTAGTTGAGTCGAGCCTACGCACTCTAGTTGTGTTTGCAAGATTTGATAACCTGGTTAAAGTAGTTCAGGCTCTAACCAGGTTACATAGTATCCTATAAAAATGAATAACTGTGCTATGCACCAAACAATGGTGCCTACTTTTCCTGTCTGCTTCCTCCATGGTGCCCTGAAGGGGTCTTGTAGTTACAATACCAATTGCTGGCTTTACACTTGTTTTTACATGTAGGTCAGTGATGGTGCTCAGATGATTACGGATTGTTGCTGTTATGTTTGTGCCTGTGTTCAGGGTCAGGCAGTGTTATGGGAGTAGCACAGCAATTGTAGGAGTTTCTTTTTCAGACCAAAAATGATTTATTTTAGTTATTTATTTATTTTTAATGCTGAAGAAAAAGTCTTAATGCGTTTGTGACTGACGTGGCTGCAATAGCTTTCACCAGGGTTGCATGTTATCTGTCTTCTTTGAGGTCTTTGGGTTTGTCCCGGAGTAACTTGTTGAGGCTCAACCTGTAAGTTTAGTGCAAAGGCCTGAAGTTCTGCTCTTTAATACTGGTGTTGTAAAGCAGGACAGTCCAGCCTGGAGTGTTTACAGAAAGTAAAGTCGCTTGTTATAGTGAGCAGAGCTGTTTCCATTGTTTGAGATGAGAGATCATATTTCTCTTATTTTGGCTACTTTTCATGTTAAATACTGAATTCTGTAAAAAAAAATCCTTCTTTTCACGTTCAAACTCCAGAATGATCAGGCATCGTCACACCTACAGGTTTACCTAAGCTTCCAAATAACAGGCAAAGCTTAAAGTTAGGCCTGGCTCATATAACCACCGACCATCTCCTAGTTTTGTTTCTGTGGGTTCAGGCTGCTAGGTGGCTTCCCATGATGCACCGAGCTCTCCTCCAATCCATCTCTCAACACTCCCCGTGCATATTTGCTATATGTTACCTTTGTGTACTCTCTGTAGTTCGGTTTTGCTCTGTTTTGATTCGTGGCATTTTCTTGCTCTTCCTGTTAATGGGGACTTCTTCCTTCCCACTGTCACAAAGTATTTGCTGAAGGGATTAGGGTTTAATCTCTGATATTATAAGGTCATAAAAGTACTCCAGATGAGTACTTTATTCACTCAAAAGCAGACGTGATTACAGAAAGTGGATCTCTCGTTGATAGCGAGTCTGCTCAAACCTAAGAAGTTAGTACAGTAGTCATGGATGGGTGGGTTTAGAGATTAAAATGAATTCAATTAAAATGATATTTTATTAAAATTAACCATAATCATGTGTTCCAAGTCAACTCACAGCAAGTCATGCCTCAGTTTACAAAAGTCTGGCTGCAATTATGTCCATGCAACCTGAAGAATACAATAACCGATCGATGTGTCCCCATCAGGAAAGCTTGTACAGTAGTGAAGATGTAAACATTACATGAAGTCATCAGACTCGTGTAACTGCAATCAAAACCATTACAGCAAACCTTTTTGTAATCTTGAGCTCAGCTGCACAGTGACCTCAGTCACGACTGCCAGCTTAAAAAACACCCAAACCTGAAGCACTTAAATAATAATAATAATTATGTGTATGCACATTTTCAGCCTCATGAACCAGACAAAGCTGGGTGTCTGTCTCCGTCATCTGTTAGAGGCTGAAGCTCAGCCCGGAGACTGTCAGGAAGATGATGTGTCTCAGGAGACGAAGAAGCCTCAGGAGAGCTCTTAATCATCAGGGACCCACTTCTCTGGTATTTCTGTCGCTGCTGTGCTCTCCTTTCTTTGAACGTAGTGCGCAGGAGCTCACCTGCCTCGCACACAACTTTGTGGCTGTGATTCACAAAGAGAAGCACAAAAGGCTAATTTTACCACGAAAAATGCCACTGTGGGACATTTCAAATAACCAGCGATTTATTTATTTATTCATTACCACTGCTCCCAGTACGTGAAGCAAAAACCTGTGCTTTCTTTCTCTTTTACACGCGGATAAAACACCACATCGTCGATTAGACCCTTGGCTTTCATAACTGTCACCTTGATAATACAAAGATTTGACTCAGGTGAGATTCCATTATGAAAATAATCGGCACCAGTTCCACAAAAAGTGTGTGTCTGTAGCAACGTTTGCTGTACCTGTTGTGATGTCTCTGTCAGGCTGTATTTGAATCATTTTGGCTATTTTATGCTTGATATGAAATGATTTGGCCTCGGAGCCTTTCTCCTCCTGAAACTGTATAAAAGTGAGAAAAACAAGAGATTTTGCTCAATATGACCCCAGCTGATTCTCACCTGCTCAATGGTGGGTTTATAGATTGAATTCTTTTAAGTCTTTTCCCTCCACACAGCAGGGTTGACAAGCATGGACAAAACATGCTTGAGTGGAGAAGGACAGAGGGACTCCGTCTCCAGTCCTTTTCTCGATCCGTTTGAATTGTATTGGACCAGCAGCCGTTCGCCGAGTCCCCATTTCAACTCAGCAAAGAGATCAACCACGACGATGAGCATTTGTTACCGATCAAGAGGGTCTAGACCACATTCAGACACATGGTGAGAGGCAGAGGAGGTGTTCCTGCCCTGAGTCAGATAGCACATGGGGATTTGGACAGCACTGTCTCAATTATCTGATTGGTGATTGAGACTGAAAAGAATGAGCGTGGGCACGAGGACGTGGACAATGACGACCATGGAAGGTGATCTTTGAATCTCTAGGTGACCAGCTGTATCAAACGCTGTGAGTGTCAGGGTCTATTTTACTTTGTGAAAGGCTTCTGAGCTGATCATAACTTCACCGACACACGTTTTCCCCATAGTGCATGACATCCACACCCTAACTCAGACTCATACCCACCGTCCACAGATACGGTGCGAGTGGCTGTGCCTGATCGATCAAGAACTAGCTGCATTGTTGCATAATGAAGCATGGGAGTGAAGACGGACTTAAATAACAAAGGTTAGGCTCATATTTGGGCAAAAGCCCAACAAAACCCAAAGAGAACAAGGATGCACAGCACAGGAACATAAGGCTTTGTCAAAGAAGCACAAAAGGAAACTGGGACTTCCTATACACTGAGGACTGATTTGGGATTAGATGAGATGAGATGATGAGATAGCCTTTATTTGTCAGTTGCAGGTCTTTTGCCCACAACTGAGATGACAGACCTTGCCGACCGTACATACAACACAAATATCACATTGGGGAGACAGGTCAGGTAACACAAAAGGATAATACAGGAATGCACAGATATCAACACACCACAGCACAATAAACACAGACAGCAACATGGGGAAGTGTTCCAGTGTGTACATCTGATCTGGGACCGCTGCAATCTTCGACTGCGCCTCCAGCTGACCCGATGTCCACATCGGAGGGGAGGTGGCGTTGGAGGTGGCGTTGGATCCGGGGTAGAGAGGGTGATGCGTCGGTGAGTGCTTATCAGTATCAGTATATGTATGTGTGTGTCCAGAGTTCAGCTGAGACAGTGTCCTTCGCCCTGCCAGGCTAAGTAAACAGTCTTCCAGCCAACCCAGGTGGCCTTGTAGGGAATGGGAAGGAACAGACTCAACACAGGGAACTGTCGATCGAGGACGCTGAAGATATCTACCTATTCGGAACCATGATAACAGGGTTCTTGCTGATCGGAGCTGGCTTGGCCCTGGCTTATCGGAGAATTAAGAGAGCGGAACCGGCTGTTCAAACCCCCCAAGGCTGCCCGCTGGGATTGAAACGATGGGACGAGGCGCGACTTCTCAGAACGGGCTCGAAAGCAGCATGGTTAAGACCTTGGAGACGCTTACAGCTGCCGTGAATACTCAGAATAACACCTCTGAGCGTATATTGGGTTACATCAAGGAGAGGCCTGCTCAGAATAACACCTTTGAGCGAAAGTTGGATTACATCGTAGAACAGCTCACTGCAGTCGTGAGGTCTCAGAATCGGCTCTCTGAGCAAAAGAATGGACCACGGAACGCAAGTTTGATACCATCATGGGGAAGCTCGCGGTTCTCCAACGGGAGATTGAGAGACCAGTGTCGGAGTGTTAAAGAACAGCTTTGAAATTCTCATGAGTTGTTGCAAAAGAAAAATCACCATCATAATGGCTACCCCTTCGGCGCCAGCTGTGGGCTCAAGGCTGGAGCCGAACAACAACACCCTGATAACGA
>NW_024582435.1:1565713-1566932 GCF_018398535.1 Haplochromis burtoni
GCCTCCTCCGAGAGCCAAAAGGAAAGAAACATGAAATGAATGAAACACAGTTTAAAGTAATGAAGACAGATAGGAAGGAGAACCCCAAACAAGACATGAAAGAAAACACCATCGAAATATGAAATACTCCAAAAGACACGTACTAAACTCTAAACAAGAAGAGAGGAAGACCAAGGCAAACACAGAACGACTACGCAAAGGGAGTAACCACCAGGGGAACAGCTGAAAAATCACCAACCTTAGAAAAAGTAATAGACAACCAAAAACTCCAGAATAAAAAGTAACTGATACAAAAGTGCAAACAGATTATCAGTAAAATCTTTATACAATAAAATCTCAAATATATTAGCTGGGAATTCGAAACACCTAGAACCGTTTTTGACCCATGAATGGCAAATGTACCCTGCAGATTCTGACCACCATGACTTTCTTTGCAGGAAAACCTCGCTCTGAATATCTGCCTCTGTCACAGACGCCAAAGTGCAAACTTGCTGGATATCTGAAGGAGTGCGAGCATAAAATAAATCTCTGCGTCCTGGTGTTACCTTTACGTGTTAGAATGTTTACTTATTAAACACCAGCATGGGTACAAATATCTAAATCTAGAATAATTAACATTTTAAGATGATCGGGATTATAATAGTGAATCAGTACCTCCAAAACTGAGAGCTTGAAATTAAGCATGTGCAGAAGTCTGACGGCGAGAATGTAATTTTGTACAAAAAATACAAATTTCAATTTAAACTGTGGTCAAGACTCTGTGCAGGCCATTGAAGTCCTCCATGCGTTTATGCACCTGCCCTGTGCACTGCCCTGCACCCATGTTGGAACAGGAAGGGACCATCTATAACTGTTCCCACCAGGCATGTGCAGAGGGGGGGCTGGAGGGGCTTGAGCACCCGCCCCTTTAAACGTCTCTGCACGGCCCTGGTTCCCACACAGTTGGGAGCGTGAAATTGTCCAAAAAGTCTTGCTCTCCCGAAGCATGAAGATTTCCTTTTAGGTGCCCGAGCACAACTCCTGAGAAACACCCCACACCATTATCCTCCCTCCACCAAACTTTACACTTGGCACAGTGCAGTCAGACAAGTACCGTTCCCCTGCCAACCACCAAACCCAGAGGATTGCCAGATGGAGGTGACATCCTCTAACGCAGGGGTGGGGGAACTCCAGGCCTCGAGGGCCAGAGTCCTGCAGGTTTTAGATGTTGATCCAGCAC
>NW_024582435.1:1567644-1574676 GCF_018398535.1 Haplochromis burtoni
AAAATAAAATAGTGACAATCAGGCCCAACCTACACTAGCTACAATGTAGAAGCGTGTTCATATGAAAGTGCAACAGAAGTAAAGGAGATGACATGAGTGATATTAATGCTGGACGAGAACGGAATAAAAGTGAAGCTTTGAAAGAGCAGAAATTTCTAAAATGTCGCTCATCCCAAACAAGCACACGCCAAAATTCAATTTGAAGAAGAAAAAAATTATGACCTGGCAGGTATTCACTGACCTCAATCCAACACCTGGAGCATTTGAAAATGGGAGATAAAGCAAGACGAAGCTGAAAAGAATCGTCTGTGTAGAACTGCAGGAAATCACTCCACAGATTTGGGAATAAAAGCATCATCTCGCCCTGCCAGTGCAAATCTGTCACTGAAAATACAAATACAAATATTAGATAGAAAAGAATCAAATAAACAAACCTGTTGTTTTATTTATTCGGTTGATCACCATCACTATAGGACACACACAACTCATTTATTGTTTATTATTATTAATAACAACAATAATAATAGTAGCAAAAATAAATCTCTTCGCAGTATCAGTGTCCACTTCCATGGCCGTGACTGAATAATATGTCTGTAATATTCACGGTAACATGAGTGTCATTATGAAAACATTTCCACAGCAACGTTTGTGTGGAAACGTTTTCTCCATTTTTGTAGTGAAAACAGAAACATCACACTGCAGGATATCTTAACAAACAAACAGGACGAAGCAAAACACAAAGGCAGGAGTTTCTGTGTGATTATAAAATTACACATACAATTTAATGACTTGTAAGGAAATGGTAAGGAAAATATCATGGTGTGTGTGTGTGTGTGTGTGTGTGTGTGTGTGTGTGTGTGTGTGTGTGTGTGTGTGTGTGTGTTAGAAAAAAGAAAAGGGCTCTTGGGAAGAGAGTAAAAGTTATGTAATAGAGTACAAACCTGCATCTCTAAAATATGATTCAGTGCTGTTTTTCACACAGTGGCAAAATACAGTAAGTGTTGTAGTTGTGAGTGCTATTTTTTAATGTAACTTGCAGTCCAGCAGTCATTTCTGATACATGCAAACATATCATAAAAGTGATGTGCGGAGCTTGAAAGACCTGTCACACTAAGTTGTAGCTGCTGAAGTGCAATTAAATGTTACTGGAAGCTTTCTGGAGATTTTGCTGTTAGTTGGAGTCTGCAGTTGTTAAGACATCCAAGAAAAAGCTGCAGTTTTTCAAAAAAGGACTTCTAATAAAGGATGAAATGTGCCATGATCATTGCATACAGTCTGTGCATTTATATCAAGAGACATTTTTCTTCATTAAGATATGACAGTGTTTTTACAGTGTACACAATATTTCTGCACCAGTGAAAAAGAACTAATTGTACGATTTGTTTGCAGAACAGTATTATTGTTCTGTACAGATGGGTCACTGTTGTGAATAAAATTACGGTGATAATAAAAGTTATTTTGTGAACTTGCTCTTTTTGCGTGCACAGCTGACAAACATTTTCTCAAGAGCAGTTGTTTAGTGCCAACTGCACTCGTCACGACTGGTTAGTCTGACCTCAGTGCTGTAGATGGAGGAGAACTATAAAGAGGAAAAACACATATGGATGGTGCTTGATTTGTACTTCCTGTGAGCACATTTTAATGATAGAACTGTTAGATAAAAAACTCCATGATGTTGCATTCGGGGAAAGGAAATAGAGCTACCCTTACTCTATTTATGAAGCATCAGCCGTGTCCAAAGTGGAGTTAATTCTGCATAAAGGGGGAAAATCACCAGTGAGAATGTGGAGCGAATGCCAGACATGGCCGACTTTTGTTTTCCAGCTATCCATCAATCATAGTAGGCCATTAGGCGAGGCGGCAAGCCACAACCGCAATCTGTCAGCTCCTATAAATGCTATCAACAGAAGTCATGCAAGATAAACAAGAGAAAGAGAAGACAAAATGAGACAGCTACTGAAAGCGTTGATGGTCAAGCTGGAAGCGGGAAGCAGTCATCGACAGATAAAGTTACTGAGGTACAAACCAGCCGCTGCTGATGCCACATGGTGATCATATTCCTCCTCAAGAGTGCTTCTGACTGTTGTTCAAGCTTCACATGATATTCATGAAGCAGATGGTCCTTGTCTGTACAGGCGTTCTGACTGATAGCAACAATGTAATCCAACTCCAGATTGCAGGCTGAGTTACACGTTTCCTCGAGTCCAAACTTCTGTGAAACAAGAAACTATTTAAATGCTTGAATTAAACCTCACTGCGCCAAAGAACTGCATAAAATACCAAGAGTAATAGTAATAAATGAGAAACACCACATTAAGCCAATTGTAGTACAAATGTAGGACTATCGACTAGTAACAGGAAAAACATAAAATCCAGTTTAATTTTACTTTATTTATAAAGAAAGCACTTGGAGGGAAACCCCTGGCAGAAACAGCATCATGAAGGGATGACCATCTGCTGGGTGATGCGCCATGGAAGACAGCCAGAGATCAGGAGCACTCATTTTTATGCACGTGGAGGAGCCACTACTCCTCCACATCAAAAAGAGCAGCTGAGGTGGTACCGGCATCTGGCTACAATCCCTCCTGGATGCCTCGTAGGTTAGGTGGTTTGGGCATGTCTTCCTTGGGAAAGGAGGAGGCCCCAGGACAGACCCAGGCCATGCTGCGAAGATTTCCATTGGCTACTTTAGGAATGTCCCAGTGCTTCCCAGAATAATTTGTGGCCAGTGCAGCATGAGCATCGTTTTTGTAAGTCTCTGCCCTGATGACCCAAACCCCAGATAAGTGACAGAAAACGGACAGATGACTAAACTCCCGCAACCTTGGGTTGAAACCTTGGGTCCTGCCATCCATGTGGATGTTACTTTGACAAGTACCATCTACCTAAGCACTGTTGCAGATCACGTACACCCATTGATGGAAAAGGTACTGTGGCCTCTTTCAGCAGGATAATGGGCGCTGACACAAAGTAAAAATGGTTCAGAAATGGTTTGAGGAAGACAGCGACGGTCTGAGGAGTTGACCTGGCTCCAAGCCTCTGTGAGATGTGTGTGTCTTTATGGGTCAGGGATGTTTTGGCCACAACACATATTGGATATTATACGGATTTTATGATATATATATTGAAATATAAATAAATATATTTAAAATATGGATTTTAGCTGCAGCTTTCAAATGGCTAGGATGTGACTGCTACTTAATATGGTTTGTAGCCCTTCAAAGAGTTCCTCTGCCTGATAAAAGAAACCATAAAGTAAATGACTACAGTTTAATTGGGAATACGACTGCATTAAAATACAGTAGAGTCTCCAGCCAGAATGCATTTTTAATATTTCTGTTGAAGGTAGCTGGCAACACTGGGAGCAGCTGTCTGCTAGTCTCTGTTTTGAGCAGAGCACGTCAAATGTGCCATCGTAGGAGCAAATACAAGAGTCCTCACGCACTGCTGCCAAGAAGCCCCAAGAAGAAGAAGACCAATACAAAAAATAATAATAACACAGAAAGAATAACACTATAGCCTGTGTTGATGCACGCTCAATCATCCAGGTAAGTAAATCCCAAAAGGTGGAATCTGTTCATCTGGACGTGGCGTTTTCAGTGTCTGCAGTCAGCTGAGACTGAAGAAGTCACTTGGATGAGTGATGAAACGTCACGTCCAGATGAACAGAATCAACCTTTTGGGAACGCTAGCGCTTGAAGACGTTGTACAAGCTAACTTTTATAACCTCTGTGTAACTTCCCCTGAATGCAAACTATCTTTAAACAGGTACAATAATCAGTGCCAGTGAAAACCTGTCACAATCCTGGGTCATGTGACCCAGCGTTTTGAGGTGTTTTATATTTGGATGGTTTATGTTTACGTTAATTTTAACGGCTAATTTTCAGCCGTTCTAGTTCAGTGTTTCTTAGATCCCTTTGTGTCATCACCCTGTGTTTCAGTCTCTCTTGTTGGTTCATCACGTTGGGTCTGCGCGTCTTAACCTGTCATGTTGCATGTGTGCGTGTTCTATGTTGTCAAGCTCGTGTCATGTCTGCGTCCCGTTGTGTTTCCTGTTTTATTTTGAAGAGGTCTGGTGTCCCATGTTCATTGTGTTTAGTTTCACTTCCCCTGTGGCGTCATTATGTTTATTCTAATCAGCCGTTTCCCCAGGTGTTTCCACTTCCCCTCATCGCCTCCTGTGCGTTTTCATCCCTCGTCCGATCGTCTGCTGTACTGCTATGCTCATGCCTTCAGTCTCCACGGTTCAGGTTTTTCTTGTCAGGTGTCCACGTTCAGGGTTTTTATGTTCAGCCTTAGTTCACCCAGTTTCAGTTAGTGTCTAGTTTTGCCTTTGTCCTTTAATAAATGTTAAGATTACGATCTGTCCTCTCGTGTCTGCGCTTGGTTCCACCTCGTCGCTCACAGTCTGCTTCCACGCACTGTCACAAAATCATAAATTAAAAAGGATTGAAATATTTGACTTTATTTATTGTTACATTAAGATCTATGTTGGACTTACAAGCAGATTTGTACAGTGGACTGTAAAGGACACCGATGCTGTGCACATACTTGTTTACTGTATGAGGCTGCAGTCTGATAAGGTAAGCGTGTCCATAGCTCTTAAATAGTCAAACTAACAGTCTATGAATTAATTTTGCTG
The DNA here is from genome assembly GCF_018398535.1 of Haplochromis burtoni. Lineage (NCBI taxonomy): Eukaryota > Metazoa > Chordata > Actinopteri > Cichliformes > Cichlidae > Haplochromis > Haplochromis burtoni. The sequence continues at coordinate 1,572,287 of NW_024582435.1, forward strand.
CTTCAGCTTTAAGGTCAGTGTATGTTGGCCCATTTCCACACTCTCATGGCTCAATGTGCTGAAAACCCTCAATAAGCTGGAGCAGTTGTTTTTGTCATTAGTAACAGCTTTTGATTTTTCCGCCTTTAAAAATTCTCATGTACAAAAGCATTTCTTTATTTAGTTTGGAATGTGGACATAAAACTGCAGTATCTCAATGATCTTTTACAAACGATGGATTAAGTACGTCATTATGACAAAAGAAATGGGTCTGCAGTGACAAAATGACTGCAGAGATTATTGCAGAGCAATTTTAGCACAGACGTCTTTCACATTTTCTTTCTCCGGTCACTGTCGGTCATATCTGAAAAAAATATGCATACTCTCTGAGACATGAAAGTCACCACATGTAATTCATTCTCTTGAATTAAGCAGCTGTCCATGTAATTGCTGGACCCCTACCAAAGTGCCAAAACCCAACAGCTATAATTCAGAAGTGAGCTACAGTAGGAACACTTTTGGTCCAAAAACAAAGCTCTCTCCTCCTCAGCTTGTTTCATGTTATTTATTCTTGTCTATTATTTTGCCATCTTGTTGTAAAAACTGTATTTACATTCTGTTTTCATTCTTTGTATTAGTCTTTGCCCATGAACTCCTACACGAGCTGCCATCTTCATCTTAGGCCCTTGATGGTTCTTATCCATAGCAGATTTCAGGAAGTCGTCATGTTGCCTAGCAACCAGCGGCAGATGGGTTAAAATGAGCCGTTTCTAGCATTTATGTACCTACAACACTTCATTTACATTCACAAAATCTTCTTTCTGTATATCGTGACATCAGCCTGGCAACCACGCAACAGTCGACTAATATCACTGGCCGAACTGTAGCACGGGCATGTACTAGTGAGAAGAAGATGTAAATTAATTACTTTATGCAAAAACAGCTAAACTCAGTCCGATTCCACGCGTGAAGCAAACTGCAATCTCACCGTGCGCCGGGACCGTTCAGGCTTCTGCTGTACTTGTGTGGAGAAGGGGAGAAATAGGAAACCTGGAGCCTGGGGCTGCAGTGATCTCTGCTCGGGTGTGGGTGGCATTTTGCTGCCATGCTTTGGATTCACATTGCAGTCCTGATGGGAAGGAGGGGTCTATTTCAGGATGACAATGCCATCAGAGCTGCGATTGGGTACAAGGCTGACAAAATGGTTGGATGTGCATGAAAATGATGCGAGGCATATGCCGTGGCCTTCGTGGCAGCGAGATATGAACTCAGCTGATCACCCGTGGGAGATTTGACACCACCGTGTTAGCCATCACGCTACAGCACCAGCATCAAAGCGTTAATGAAGGAATAGCTCGTGAACAAATGGTGTTTGATCCCATCGGGCCATGCGCTGGCTCTACACCTTACAAAGACACCGTGTTTCCTTTATTTTGTAACTGGATTGTACATGAATATTACGACAGAAGCATTTTGGCTCATATGTTCTTATGACAGCTCCAGTCTGTGCAAACTGTGAGGTCAAACTGTTTCACGTCCTCATTTCTAGGTTGATTGGTTTTGTTTGCTCTCTGCTTTTTGTAGTTTCCATCTGCCTTTTTATTGCAGCTTTTCATTTTCTTTTTCCTGGTAGTCTGATAAGACTGCACAGACATGACATCATGGAGTTTTGATAGCAAATTACAGAATTGATCTGGAGCTCAGCAGGCAATTATCAGCACAGAACCACGGTGCATATCAATGAGCCCCAACCCAAAAAAGAAGACACTGTTCCTGCTGCACCACTAATATTCTTCATTAAGAGGCTGTCAGCATGTCAGCACCTGGGAGCTTTGTAGTGGGAATTTCCATCCAGATCACTGCTGTATTTGATTTTCCAGGCTGATCACAGGAAACCAATTTCTGACCCTTCACACAGGTATGATAAAAACCTGCAGGATAATGGATTATTTCCTCTCCAAGTGGCTTCGCCATTAAAAACCTGCAGATTTTCTCTCTGCCTTATTCTCCGTGTTATTTTTGTGTTCTTTTTCCTCTTACCTTCAGAGCAGCACAAATATGTCACGTCTTCACAGGTACGACGCACACAAAGCAACCTTATAGCAGACATGGGACGTGGCTGCCAACATTATCGGTGTGCTGTTCCCTTCGACAAGGAGACGGCAACAATGATGCTATTCAGTAACCTTGCTGGGAAGTTGGTAGTCAGTGCTTGTTGATAGGCAACTCCCTCCCTCCCTCCCTCCCTCTGGCGCTGTCTTCTCTGTTCTGCCTGTTGACTTGGAAAAGGCAATTAATATTCCTTTGCTGAGTAGAGGCTTTCGTTTTAGGCTCATCACGTGGAGCATACTGGCTGCCACCTCACCCATCTTACAAGTCAGATAATTACCTATTTAGATGTTGCTGAGGAG
>NW_024582435.1:1574696-1653136 GCF_018398535.1 Haplochromis burtoni
GTGTGTGTGTGTGTGTGTGTGTGTGTGTGTGTGTGTGTGTGTGTGTGTGTGTGTGTGTGTGTGTGTGTGTACACGTCTGTTGGCCTGTCGCCACAGCTTGTGCAAAGAAGCACCATGAAGTGGATCTGTCACTATGAGTTAGAGACACTGGATGGCTGCACACCAAGTTAAAAAAATAAAAACAAGCAAGCACAGGACACTTAGAGGAACTATCAGAGCCAAGCAAACAGACTGTGTATGTTCATGCTCGCTGAACAGATTGCCACTCTAGCAGTGTTTTTTGAAGTTGTGCGTTCTGTTTTTTGAGATACTACGAGCACCGGCCCACAAATTTCATTAACGCGTTCGGTAATTATGGCGGATCTAATCAGAAGCTGCCATATTTCTGCGGTTAATGGGCTCTGCGTGGAGGCTGTTGAGGTGAAGGGCTTTTTGAAAGGTCGGCTGACTCACCACTGCTGCTGACCCCCTTCAGCTCTACCTACCCACACCTCTTAAATCTCAATCAGCGATGGGAAGCGTGGCCATTCATTAGCTCGGTATCCAGCGGCTGTCTCTTTCATCTCGCCCCTTATGTCCTCAGCAACACACAACTGCTGCCCCTCCTTTTCCGATCCATCTTCCCGTTCCTCAGTAGCAACACTTGACGCGAACCCTCAGAGGTACGGGGGGTCGAACCGCTCGGAAACTGCTATTGTACTCCTCCAGCTCACGCAGACGCACACACCGCGACCTCCTTCCTACCGCCTTCCTACCTTCCTCCTCCATCACAATCCTTCGATGTCTCCCGACTCTGCACTCCCCTCTGTTTTTTTCTGTTCTGCTGCCAATCAGTGGAGCAGTTTGCACACAGCTACTTGTGGAAGGAGAGAGTGACAGTAAGAACGTGCAGGCGTGTGCACGTCTGTGTGTGCACGTGCACATGGGCTACAAAGCCTTCTGCTAAGCTGAGGGTGGTTCTCAGGCCCCCCCTCGAGGCAAGGCTGAGATTGAGTTCATTATTCAGTAGGAGTGGGTTCCAGCTGTGTGAAGAGAGAGATGGCGAGCTGCTCTGTCTGTGTTGTGGCTCCTCCAACCCTGCCGTCCACTGGGAACCAGCTGAAAATAATGCGAAGGAGACAGACTTCACTGTCACACACAGACAGCACTCGGGCATTTTTGCAAAAACAATTGGTCGACAGTAAAGGCCTTTCTTTCTTTCTTTAATAATGGGAGGTTTTATTTCTATTTTTATTTATATATAGGCCAACAATGAGCGTGCTTTTTCTTTTTAGTCAGTAATCATAAAGTTCTAAAATAGATTATCCACTGTGCTGAGCGAGACGCACAAATGTGGCAGCGTTCAAATAGGACTCCTGTGTATCCCTAGATGGCAGTAGTAAGTTAGACATCGGTGCGCTGCCTGCCGTGGAAAACAGAGCATCTTTAAATGTGTGTGAGCATGTGTCTGCTTGTTTGTTTTCCCTTGAGGTTGATAAAGTGTGTTGGTATAATTTCAAAAATAAATTTAAACAAAATCTAATAATAAGCCAAAGGAAAAAAAACCAAAAACAGGAGTATTTTCGAAACAGCTCCCATGCCCCGCCATCCTCGTCTTACAGGGCCGTGGTTTCTCCTTCACTCGTGAATGAATACAGATTGCAGGAGCCGTTTTTCAGTTCTCACACAAAGGGAATTAACTTGAAATTGCTTTGTTGAAACTGCTCCACAAACAGCTTAGTGCAACACCAGGAAATGGCATCACAGCAACTTTGGATTTGTGAGAATTAAACGTATGATGTTGCCCCCCCACCCCCCCCACCCCGAAGATGTGCATGAAATTGCATGGAGGGACAATCAGCTTGTATGCAATAACACGTTAACTCACATTAACATTTGCTGCTGAACAGCAGGCCGTTTAGCAAAGGAACAAGCGCCCGTATTTGGTGCAGGAAAAACAAGTGCATGCTATTGATTGAGTTATGGCTAACTGACTGTGACTGAGACTCAGTCGGATGGTGGTATATCCCACTGAAACACACATATGACAAAGGTGTGCGATCACAGACTGACTGCCCCGAGTGCAACAAAAGTGCAATTCACATTTACCTTTCCAGAAAAAATGCAAGTCATTTTCAGCATGATGAGAGTGCTGTGATTCATGCTGCACAATGGCCTGTCATCCCACTGCTTGATTAACAAGCACCGAGACCCCAGGGAGCACCTGTGTATCCTGGCAGAAGACTGCATTCACCCTCCACAACAAGACAGAACCGACCTCCGTTCAGTGCATTTCCTGCTTTTCCGACTAATAACTGTCAGAGGAAACAAAACGCCTGTCGTTACAGATTTGTCATCTGATCTCCTCATTCTCTAAAATCGCTTTTGACTTCTGAGCCGAATCTTGCGGTTGGGAGGACGCCGACGGTATGAGCTGAGGTAAAAACCACAATGGCAGCGATATTAGCCTGGTATTGAACCTGCAACTATAACGGGGTCAAAGTGGCTGCTAATTTTGGAGAATGGCACTGGCATCCAGAGCAAGAGTCACTAAGTGCTGCTGAACGCAGCCTGAGATCTGGCATGGCGAGCGTCAGTGCCATCACTCACGACAGTCAGTGAGAGGAGTTCCAAGGGCAAAACAGCCCACAGAGTGTCACTTCACACAGATGCACGACCCCGATGTCACACGGGCTGCAGGCTGTGTGACTATGTAGCTGCATGTCTGTGTGTACTTGTGACAGGCGGACAGGCTCCATCCAGTGCTCTATGTCAGGACCTGTACTGCAAGCGAGTGACACGCTATGCATGAGTGGCCTACTAGGCTGCCCCGGCCTCTGCCATTCAGTAGTGCAACTGCCGCGAGCTCTCGATCCCCTCTGACACATCTGCACTCGAGCCAAGCCTGCTGGACCACACTGAGCATTACTCCTGTCGACAGGCGCGTACCTCCTTTGTCTCAAATTTGCCACAATGGCATTACATTAAAGCTCGTGTGATTGTGCAGAGATGGTTGACTCTTTCTAATTAAGGGTAAAGGTGAGATGAAGAGGCAGGTAAGTACAGCATATTCCCAGCTAACACAGCTGTAGTGTTGGCGCATATGAATCATTCAGAGCACAAGTAGAGCACTTTATAGCCATCAGAAAAAGTTGAAGCCGCTCAGTCAAAATGTCACCACTGCGATTCCGAAAGAACGATGCAGTGCTCTCAGAAATGGAAGTAAACAAAATCTTCCACAATTATTCATCCGTGTGTTTCTCTCTGTTTGGAAAACTGTGCAGTGCTAGCAGTGTGACACAACAACACTGCAGACTTGGACTTCTGGACAGCTCACTAATAAACTCGGACAGACTGTTTCACATTAATGTTAGTAATGCAACCATTTATTATCACGCTGGATTTTTAGCAGTGTGACGGGATGACTGAGTGAATAAAAATATGTTTTGATGTAACTTGCATTTGGAAAAAGAGAAAATGTGGAGACAGCTTTGCACTTTTTCTGTCTGCGTTGGGTCACGAGTAGGGATGGGTATCGTTTAGGTTTTATCCGATACCAGTACCAAACCGGTACTTTTGAAACGGTGCCGGTGCTTAAAGAATGGAAAACACACATTTTGTCCAAAAACCTCTCATGTTCAGCTGTTTTTCTGTAAAAAGATAACAATGTTAGCCTTTTCTGCAGCTATGGGGCATATATGGTATCACTCTTGGCTGGAAGCAGTGCTTAAACAATGGAAAAAGCACAAACTTTGTCCAAAAACCTCTCATGTTCAGCTGTTTTCCACTTTTTCTTTGGTCATTTTAGCCTTTTTGGCCAGGGTGAAGGGAGCATCTGCCATCAAACAAGAAGACAGCCGCATGTAGCTATGATGATGTTTGCTAGTTCACCTTACCTGCATTAATGTAATAACGTGGTTAGCCTACTCAACGTAAATTACACACGAACAACATTAAGCTACTCACGCAGAGAAGAACGGCTGCTGCTTCATCATCATCCGTCATCATTTCTGCTACACTGGCAGGGCTAGGGGCCAGGACTCTCCTCTTCCGGTTCTTGGGGGATGTTGTTAACTCTGCGTCCGATAACAGGCACCACACCCGCAGTAGATGTGCTCGATGTGAGGTCTCGCAGCAAGCTATCAAATACGGCGCATTTCTCGGATTTTAAAAAACGCTATGCGTCGCCAGGTGTTTCATCAGATTCTTGGTGTTACCTCCTTTGACAGTATCACAGTATCAGCTTAAAGCACTTGTTGCTGCTGAGTTTGCATCTTTTGCTGTGAAGTACAGCCAGACTTTGACCGCTTCGCCTTGGACATTTTTAATCTGTAGCTCTGCTCTAAAAGAACGTACGTACCTGGCCCCGCCTACTATCCTTACAAAGGTAAAATGATTGGCTAGAATCTAAAGTGTATCACATGTCAGGAAAAAAAAGCACAGAAAAAAAGCACCGAAATGTGCGCTGCTTTTCGGTCTGGTTACTACCGTTTATGTCAGAACCGGTGCCATGATGGCACTGGACACCGGTACCCATCCCTAGTCACGAGCTAGGCTTCGTTAGCACTAGCCTTTACTGATTAGCATTGGAGCTGTTACCTGTGAACAGTGCATGCTCCTCACAGTGTTACACAACATGCAGTAAATGAATGAATATTACACAGTGAGGCATTGTGGCTGCACTACAGTGTCTCGTGATCAGGCTGTGCTGTGTGGACGCTCTTCACCAAGCTCTTACTCACACAGCCAGATTTCTCCGAGCACTTTGAAGACTTATGTCCACGTCGGCTCATGCAAATAATGCTTTTAACATGATTTTTTCCAAGAAAGTTACTGAGCTCAGTGTTAAAAGGATCAGTTGCTGCATCTGCTTCTGTTAAAGCTTAGGCACACTACAATGAAGTACCTATGAGTACAATATGTGTACCCACTGCTGATATATTCTCACCGCCTACAACTAAATAAACTTCCTGTACTCCTTCAGTAAAACAGTGCCACCTTTGCACCCGATTCTGGGTTTGTCCTGATTTGTGCTTCATTCAGTGGTCTTTCTTTCTCCCACCACCACTTCTCCACGATGCCACACCACCCCGCTCCTCTGAAATCCCCCACAGTCAGCTCAGATGCAGCATCCATACCAAACAACAGGAGCAGAAATTCTGCGACTCCTGCCAGTGTACCAGCAGACAGCAGCAAGGTGGATAAAATCACCTCCTCACTCAACATTTAGTCTCATGAACAAATCTAAAAGATATTTAAAAAACATACAGCTATCCTCTCAAGCTTATTATCACCAGCTTCTTTCAGCAAAGACTGGAGCGGTTCGACCTACTGTAGTTCACACACTGCAGTTTTCCTGTTCATTGCATCTCTTTCATTATTATTATTTTTTAATTCTAGAGAAACTTGAAAGGAGAACAAATAAAGATTTTGAAAACGGGTATTGCTCTTTGGGACTTCCTAACCTTGTAGGAGCTAAAATAAGAACTACCTGCACATTTGCATACTTTAGAGTTAAAAACAAACCTCCTCCAAATTTCCATCATTAGCCTGTCAGCCTGAATACAAGGAGAGGAGCCCGTTCTCGCTCCTGAGGCGTAACATCCCGACGTGTTGAGGAGAGAGGACAGGATAGGTGTGGGAGACTGCAGTGTCTGACCTAATGGAGGTTCGGTCAGTTCATTGTGAAAAACAAAGAACACATAAAATCACATGAACACAGAAAGTTTGGTAGCTATTCTTCACACGGCCTTGCTTTTACTAAGCATCAGTCTCCATGCATGCCTGGAATATGTCACACATTCCTGTTAACATGCATCAAATTGGTCCCAAATTCGAGGACCAGCAGAGAGTTCCGTTCTGACATTAAGCCGGAGTAAGTCCTGAATCACTGTGATATACAGTAACGAGGTGCCTGTGCTTTGCATCTATGCTAAACAACACCTCACTGCAGTGGTCTCTTCAGTGCTTTTTGTTTTAGCTGTGTCTGTGCAGTCACTCTGGATGCTTCACCTGAGAAAGGCTCTTATTTCTTCTTAGTCATGCACCTTTTTCCCCCTGGATGTGCTTTTGCATAACTCTGTATTTGCAGTGAAGTCACTGGTCTGACGAGATTGCTCACATCTCATCCTACATCCTCTGACTTTTTCTTCTTTTTAAGGACCCCCTCTGCACCCCTGGACCTCAGGCTGACACCCACCCACTCCACTGACTGCACAGCGAACGGATTTGATTAATTTCAGGCGAGCTGCGCCACCTTGACGGCATTTAATCACTGAGAAAAGACAGGAAACGTACTCATTCCTTATCCTCCTGCTCTCCCACCCCGCCTCTCCTGTCCTCTCCTCTCTCCTGCCGTCTCCGGTGCGTCTGTTCGCTCTGAAAAGCGGCGGTGTGCGTTTGTGGAGGAGCCGGAGGAGCGCTGCACTGTTCTGCGCACTGGTTCCGCTGGACATCACCGAATAACGGCGCTCGACAACCGGGTGGTGGTGGAGGGGGAGACTGGACCCGGACCCGGAGCAGGAGCAGGAGAAGCACCGTGGCTCTTTACAGCCCGCTCTCCGAAAACATGTCGGAGTTTTTTCTACTCGCCTTTCTAGCCCTGTTCTCGGGATTATTTCCGTGCGCCGAGCCCTCGACGGTGTCGGACGAGGAGAAAGGTAAGGAGCCACCGGGCCGCCGGGAATGCGCAGTCCGGTGAAACTTGGCAGCGCGGGCCGCCTTTAGTGCAGTGTGGGCGCCGTGACGGGCAGCAGCAGCTGGATGTGAATGTGTTTCTGAACGATGGAGAGTTGACGGTCGGTGGCATACCTCACTAAGTCCGCTCGTCTCTGTGTGTTGTAATTGAGGATGTTTCACTGTAATGCCCCCCCAGCTGTTGGACCACAAATAACGATACCACCTGTGCGGTGACCCCCCCGAGCGTGTGTGTTGCACCGCTTTCCCGCGTGGGCATTTTCAGGAACGTTCCCGTGGATATACCGGGATAGACTCGGCGGCTCTGACTGCAGGTGCGTAGCAGTGCTATCCTCCAATGCAGCAGGTGACCAGAGCCGAGCCTGGTGCCGGAGTGCGTGCTGCCTCTCCGGTATACCTGTGCCGTGCGGACGCGCGGCGCAGTGGCTCCGTGCTCGGGTAATGTCGGGAATCATTTTAGGTGAATCTGAATTCCGCCACACAGGCTCGGGGAAATCTAAAAATCCGAGTCACAGAGCAGGATCCCCGAGAGGAACGAAGCTCCACCGAGCAGGCACTGCCAGGATTTTATCGAGTTAAAGCGCATATTAGGCTCGTGCTATTTGTTAAACAGCTGCATTCATAGACAGGAATTTATTAAGAGTATGCAAGGACGGAGAATTTCTGAAAACCCAAAGGAGGTTATCTTTTTAATTACACAAAATATTTGTGATTTAGTAGTTTGCATGTATTATTGTAGGGTCTACCTTACAGTATAAAATAAAACTGGATTGAAGTAGTTATCCTTATAGTCAAACATCAACTTTTACTGTGAACCTTTCAAAACTCCCATTTCAGGACTTACATGTTGAGTCAGGGGCTGATTGCATTAATCGTCCCCCAAAGACAAACTGTGGTAAGTGTAACATGCAGTTGTAAGGAACATGTTTGCATGCCCATCGATTTGTTGTCAGTGGACATGATTGCTTCATAGTTCTCCCACTTTCTGTTCCCCAGCAGACACATCTTTGTCAGGGCTGCTTTGCTTGTTGTGAGACCTTCACGAAGGAGACTCATGAGCCTGCCTTCCAATCACTGTAAATCACCAAAACCAACAAAAAACCAGCTACCTTTCTCTGCCTCCTGCTCTGTGAGGGTGGAGGTGGAGGTGTGGCTTGAATCAGAGTAAAAACAGGTATCATAATGGCTCATCGAGCTGCTGTAACAGTATTTAGAAGGACAGCAGATAGGATGGGGCGGACTCACAGACACAAAGGTTCCAAATTTACTTTCAGAGAATCCGAGTTGGAAAGTTGGACCCTGTATCTCTGTGTGCTGTCCTGCTCCATTTGTACCCAGGATAAATGGGAGCTCTTGTAGCTGTGTCTAAATGGACGGTAATGATAATAGCGTTTCATTTTTCTTTCAACACCAAAGCTGGTTTTTATCCTAATTAGTCTGAAATTAATTTGCTTTGTGGTAGCAGCGTTGTTACTTTGAATGCCAAGTAGTGAGCCTGTGGTTTTCTCTGCATGAATAAAAGGCATTTCCAGAATCATTCCTGCAACGGCACGGGCTCTTTGAAATGCTTCCACCTTGTTTTTCCCCTTTTATCGCTCGCGCCCATCTAACATTGAGCAGACTGACCTGATCGGCTGGTGTGGCAGTACGCTGCTCATCTAACAAAAGGACAGGCTTGGAAATTTGGACACACCGCAGCACTACCTGTTTATTTAATTTCTAAAAAAAAACCAAAAACTGGATGCCATGCACTGACCTCAGCACCAGATAAGCATCACCAGCCGCAAACAGCTCAAGGTTGTTTGTAATGTATACCCTATTTAAGAGACGATAGTATAGTGCAAGGCACATCCACTAATACGAGGGAGGCTGCCTTTAGAGGCTAATTAAGTGAGATAGCCAGATACCATCGCAGAAGTGTATGTAAGTGCCCGTGTGTGTGTGTGTGCAAAGGCAAGCACCAGAATCACGATGAGGGAGAAGTCATTCAGCGTCTGCATTATGTGCAGCTCGTTGGCCAGCAGAGATAAGGACTTTGTAGATTTTCTCAGTTGTGAGCTCCTGAAATGTTACTGTCTAAACACTCATCATTGGACAATAAAGACATAAAACGTGTGACCAGGATGAATATAGTGCTGAAGGGCACACTGTAAGAAATGCAAGATAATTCTAACATTTTTGGACCATTTGAGAAACAAAAGCATGTCTTCGGCATCCTTTTAAATATGTTCTCATTATTAAATCATTGTAATATATTTTTATTTATTCAGAAAAAATTTTCTTCCTCTTGTACATTTTAAAATATTGCTGCAACTATGAATATACAAACTTATGCTTCAGTATATTTCTTACTTTTTAACTTTTAGTGTTTAATGACTCTAATTCTACTGAACTGTTAAAGCCACAGCGTGCTGCATCAACTGTGCAGGCAGGCGCAGCTTTTGTCAGGCTGACGGGTCGATACGAACAGCGAATGACTCAGAAACGAAGCTGAAAGCCTGTAAAGCTCCTCTCATCTTTTCTGTATGCATGTGAGACTGATAGTCATCGCTCCAAAATGCTGAACTGTTTTCACCTCCACTGCCTGAGGTGACTCTCAGGGAGCATCGTGGGCTTAAGATGATGAGACAAAGTTCCTGACTCTGAAGTGCTGAAGCAGGCAGAAGTGGCCAGTATTAGCACCACGATCATGACAGCTCAGCTGAGATGGTTAAGGTACGAGAAGGCACAAGAAAGTCTGCCAAAGAGGACCGCGTACGGCAAGAGCGCCAAAAGAGGAGGCTGATGTAAGCACTGCTACCTGCAGTTGTTACCGAAACGTTTTCATGTCGAATTGCACGACTCGTTTCGAACTGCTCTGCTAGACCTTGCAGGATTATGCAGAGGCCATTTGCTAAACCACACAAACCTATCAGTAACCTCAGGAATCTGCTCCTGCTCAGGCACAAATCGGAGCAGAGGAAGGCTCCAGGACTGATTAGCAATTCCAGAGTTCACAAAAATAAACTTGAGACTGAAAGTGTGATGTACAAACTTTATCTGTAACCGTGCTAACAAAAACAGGCGGGGAGGAGAACATGAGTGCAAAAAGCAACCTTGCAGGAGGGAACAGTTTAATATTGTACATTCACACATGAAGGTGGGCAGACAGGTACACGTGGCGAGGATAGCAACACATCTCAGAAGCCCAACCTGAAGGGGCTGATTTGGCTGTAGCGGCAGGAGCGACTGTGACAGGAAGCCGAGGGTTAAATAATGTAGGGTTACAGGAACTGTTTGAAAAATGTTCGCCCTGCTTAATGTCGCCTTTGTACCCTTACTCATTCAACAGATAGCTAGGACACAGTAAACTGTGAGTGGACTTTATAAATGGATATTATGCAAATCACTTGGTTTTAGCACCTTTAAACAAACAAACAAAATAAACAGACATGTTCCATGTTCTCGTTGGCGTTCTGGAAGCTGGTGTTATATGAAGATCAGGGTGTTGTTTTTAGGGGAGAAATATTAGATAGAGACTAGCAGGTGACCTTCAAAGGTTGGACTGAATTCTGTTTTCATAGCTGCTTTACGTCTTTTTCTGGAAACCATTAACACTAGAAGAGGCCTCCAGCTGCGAGGGCTCCTTTGTAGCTCAATTTTCTGTCCACATCCTGTTTTGACAAGGCAGCAAAAGCGTGCAGCTCAGCAAGCGGGGATCTTAAGGACTGAAATAACCTGCAATCACCTGACTGCTCTGATGATTTAAGAAATCATACTGGTAAAAACATAAACACAGACGCAGTGTGCCGTCGAATGCATTAGCCTGCGCTCTGTTAGCCAGGAGACATTTGTGAAGTGGTTACTGGCTGCTGCTGTTGTTGGCATCCATGAGTTGTGCTTCAGGTGCTTTTTGTTAAGTATTGCTTCATAAGTTTGTCTTGGCTAGAAAACCAGACAAGTTGTCAGAAAAAGCCTGTCAGCTCGTTACGTCTGCGGAAGGTCAGATGCAGGTATATATGAGCACTTCTTCGAAACCTCTGTATTTTCTTTTTCCTCCCAGAAGTCCTCTAAACATCATAGTCGTGGCAGGATTTCTGAGGTTTGTTTCAGGCAAGTGCTTAGACTGCATTTTTGCAGGGTGGCATTCAGTCTTTTATGAGCTATGTAAAGACATTGAAACAGCTGACACATCTATCTGGTGATGTGAGCTAAGTGCTGCTGTCATTGAGCTCTTACATCTATCTCAGGGCAGAGGTGAAGCATGGCCTCGAGCTACAGTCGAATTCAGTGATCCGGCCCCGCACGCCTCGTATGGAACACAGTTATTGAAGGCAGCTGTTAGATTTTTGCTCGTGTCACCTTTAATATCAGCTCTCACAGTCTTAATGGGCTACAATTGAATAAGTAATGCAGTGGGCTCAGGTTGTGGAAGCCACTGGCTGTAAATTGACTTGTAGCATTGATTATCAATGGGAGGAGGAGCTAGATTTCTGACCCACATGATCTGTTTTGGTTAATGTTCTGGGAAGACTTAATTATGTGGGTGGCATGGGGTTTGATATTAGATTTTTCCAAAATGTTACATAATTTAAAAGGTGAATATTGAATCAGCAAGTTTGTCTTTAGAGAAATCCCCTGATGCTGGCGTTGAATCTAAGAACTTAACTCAGCTGTATACAGATGTGGTTCCTCTTATAAAAAACTTCTGAATGAATTATTAATGCAGGAAAGCATTACTGCTTTATTGCCAAATATGCTAATGAAAGTAGGGCTCATATGAGCAGTAGTGGGATACGCTGCTGCTCTCATAAGTCGAGTTAAGTATGAGGTCATCAGTAGGTGACAGACACGATAGAACACATCATAAAATGAAATGTAAGGGTGAGGTAATGTACTTTTAACATGGAAAAAAAATCTATGCACCAATGAGACCATCTGCTAAAATGAACAATGAAACAGGGATGTGTAGCTTTGACCAGCTGTATAGTAAAGGTTAGAGTTAGTATGCAGCTGAGTGTGGAGCTCAAGGTCTGAGTTAAGCAAACGTCTTTCTTGAGGTATCCTAAGGGGTGAAAAGTGCCTCCATCGCAGGCTAAAAGTATGTCTGTCAGTTTGAAAGGGTGAACAGCTAGCTGGATGGAGGCAGCACCCTGAGGAGATACAATTGTGTGCTCAGCATGTACAGACGTTCAATGCAGCAGCGGTGGATTCTTACGCTGTAAATCATACTGTTGCCATCATCGAGTTCCTCCATTATGTCTACACGGGCCTACAGGAACCACGGCGTGCTTTGTTCGTTTGACATCATTTGGCAAAATGCATGAAAAAACGAGTGCATGAGACAAACCTTTCCCTCAGTGCTGAGATATAACTGGGACCTTTCACTACAGAGGATGTATGTGGAGCGCTGCTCAGATATGACGGAGGAAAGACCCGTCAGCATCACTAGCTCAACCCGACACTTGACAGGCTGATATTATTGTTACTGATTTGTGTTTAGATAAAAACAAAGCTCTCGGATTCACTATTGGCATGCTGTTAGCTAACAGCTATATATTGCACACATGTATCCAGAAATGACAAATTGAGACAGAAAATGTTCTTAGTATTACAAACTATTTAAGATGATGTTGAACTATTTTATTTTTTGGATGTTTGAGGTCTTACAGACGAGAGCATTCACCATGTATGGAGAGCTATGTCACTGTTGGTTACAGATGTTGGCATATTTGTGGTACAATCTTTTCTGAATTATTAACTTGTAATATGAATAATTAATAATATGATCTCCTGGTTAACAAACGCTTCAACAAGATTTACGATTTGATTTATCACTGTACCTGGGCAGAGAATACTTCTTTTTCATGTTAATACCATATCAGACATTACTCGGCATGTCACCAGAACTGCTATTTACAGTATGTTTCGATACCAAAATTTAAAATTTTTTGTATCTTTTAATACTGTGGATACATGAAAGCATGTACAGAGTAGGTTTGTCAAAAAAAAATTAGACTGAAATATTATATTTATTCTAAAAATGACAAATTATTATCAGATATGAAATTCATTTGTAACAGCACTGAATTACTGAACAAATTATGTTTTCTTTAATATATTAGTGTCATTTATATTATTTCAATTAAAAACTGAACTGAAAAATTTATTTGGATTTACTGAAAAAGTCAAGTAGTTCTATCCAACTGTGTTAAGTAACAAACTTTAGTGCAAAAAATGTCTAATTTTGTGAGGTAAAGACCTACAATAATACATAGAAACCCCAGCAATCAGATGACCCCCTATGAGCAAGCACTTTGGACAGTGGGAAGGAAAAACTCACCTTTAACAGGAAGAAACCTCCGGCAGAACCAGGCTCAGGGAGGGGCGGGGCCACCTGCTGTGATTGGATGGGAGTGAGGGGAAGTAGAAAAGAGCCAAAGATTAAAATAACTCAGAATTAAATGACTGAGTGGAAAGAGGTGAGAGAACTCCTGTGAAATTCACGGTTTTACTCTAAAATGTTGAAATTACTAAACAAAGAGGTATTGAATTGACTTACAAAAACTCAGTATTTCATTGAAATACCAGACATGACTCAAGTAATCTTAAAAAATTGATTTGTTTGATGAGTACACTAAAGAGGAATATTTAGAACCAACAATATATTTCATTATTTCATTTCATTTTCTCTGAGTCAGTTCAATGTTTTAGTAAAAGTTAAACAAGCGTCAGACAGTTTCTTTAGAGTTACTTAACACAGTTGTGTGGAAGCCTTGACATTTTTTTAAAGTTAAAATAAAAAACAACATTTCTTCTCACATCACTGCTGCATGCAGGCAGGTGAGCAGCCCCTCCCCTCACTAGCAGCTGAACACGTGAAGAGTGGTGCAGCAACACGAGGTCGGTAAAGCTCCCGTTTCAACTGCACCAAAATATTGAACAGTTGTAATAAATGTTAACCTGGGTGGTACATGCCAGGTACGCGATGGCTGTTTCAGCCATCTGTTTAATCAATGAGCTAGCATTACGATGCTAGCGTTGAAGCTACTCAGCTGACCACTAGACAGAAACAGTGGCAGGTTACCTTAGCAGCTCCATCAGTGCCGAACCAGGACAAATGGCTGTTGATGAATACATTTACTCAGACCAGTATTATTATAATCATTATTTTTAGAAAGGCTGATTAACTTTCATGGTTTTGAAAATAGTACTGAATATTTTCCGGGTGTCTGTATCAAGTTTGGATCCTACTTTCGTGACGACTCTGGAATAGACCGAAGAACAGCGCTTCACCGTGTCTTAAGAAAATGTTCTGCACAAAGAATTTATTTCAGACACAGAAAAAGAAATCTGGAAAAAGGGTCAACACCAGTACTCCCGACCAATCTGTCGGTCAGTAGAGTTGGTGTCGAGCTCGTCGAGCTCGGCGAGTGGCAGCGGTGGCGGCCAGAGGACCAGAGAGAGGGCTGCTGAGGCCTGGCTGGGGACTCTCTCTCCCAGCTGCCACCTGGCACAGGCCGAAGGCTCAGGGCCCCATCATGCAGACTTGGCTCAGAAAACCAGAACAGGGGAGGGATTCATCCATCCCCCAACAAGCTTCATTCAGCAGACAAACCTAAGGCCAGTTGGTGATGCTGCGCTGTGTCCTTCTTAAAAGAGAAATTGGCACATAGAGTAATTAAGAAATATTGAACCACTGAGGTGTTTCATTTTATACCTCTGCAATAATCCATATTTCTCCTTTATGGCTTAAAACATAAAATGCTTATGCAGAAACGGCTAACCAGATGATATTTTGTCTTTTGCCTGATTTGTTTTTCAGTCATTTTCACAACCCATTGCCTTAAAGACCTGTAGCATAGCCATTAATGAATACGGAGAATTAAATGATCTTTAGTGACGATCCAGGACAGTGCACAGTGTGAGACATTTACATAGGGCACCCGCTATTTATGGTTTCTTGATTAGCGTATGAGCTCAGCAAAGGCAAACACACACACACCAACATGCCAGCACTCGGAGAAGCACATGCATATACACAAATTAAGCCTTTCTACAATGAATGTCTATGCCCTGTCTGTGTTGTGGCTGCCTTCCCTGGCAGAGCTCACTATGCTTCAATCCAGTTAGATGGAGGATAGAAAAGGAAATTATTGGCGTCGTTTTCACGCCTGTGTGCAAAGCCGTGAGTGGCTACATCAAATGTGCAGCCGGTAAAAATCGTGGGCCTGCATTTAGGACATGTACAAGTCAGATTTTTTCCCTGTCGGTTTGGCGTGTATGTCCAAGCTCTGCACTGCACCGAAAGAGCTTTTTGGGACTAAAATATTTGCGAGATTGCCACAAAGTGTGAATAATTTAATGCACTTTAATGGCACGGAGCACGAATTGAAAATCCAAGATAAAACAGTGCTGCTGCCCCTACCTCCACCTGCAGCACGAGTCGGTGTCTCTCTACAGCTGTGATGCTGTTGGCCCGCAAGGATTGAGTTCAGTTTTGTGGCAGCACTATCACTGAGTTACTTTGTGTTAAAATTAGATTGCCAAATGCATCACCAGCAGCTGTCATCAATCTGATTCAGTATGATCCCCTAACATGCTTCCGAGTTGCTATTGATCTCTGGTCTCTGGCACCCTCCTTTCTCTCACAGCGTTGGATTGGGAGACCTATTAACTGCGCTCCCATCAATCACAGTTCACCCATGTTTGTTTGTAGAAGTCTTTGATACGATTAGAGGAGTGCTCTCGAGCTCATGCAGGGTGTTTTTTTCCATTTCCATTTCTTGTGTCAGCTGGTTTGAGATGTACGCAGTCACTCCCTCCCTGCTCTAGTGATGTGTCTCACTGCTCCGGAGCAGAGACCAGAGATTAAGCACTTGGGCCTCAAACATGTCGGCTGTCACAGGTATCTCTCGCTGCTCAGTGCCTGATAAGGGCCACTTGTTTCTGAAACAGTCAATGCCAAGAACAAAACCCAAGAGAAATAAAAACCCTTCTGGACTTAGTGAGATTTAATATGTTTCTCTTAGAAAGCACGTTCCTGTGATTGCTTCTGTGGCCTTGTTCACGTCAACAATTGAAGTT
Source organism: Haplochromis burtoni (assembly GCF_018398535.1). Lineage (NCBI taxonomy): Eukaryota > Metazoa > Chordata > Actinopteri > Cichliformes > Cichlidae > Haplochromis > Haplochromis burtoni. The sequence goes on from NW_024582435.1 coordinate 1,590,438, forward strand.
TAGTGCAAACATTTTTTTTTTCCTGAAAAATAATTGGATTTTTTTTGCTGATAGCTTTTAGATTTATCACACCTTTCTGTTTCATGTTAGCTTTGCCTGATTTTACATGCATACGGTGCAAAAACCTGCAGTTTTAATAAGTTATGTCGCGCTAAGTGTTTTACCAACAGTCTGCATGAGAAATTTAAGACAAAGAACGAGAAGCTGTGAAATTGTTTGGAAATGATTTTGTGAAGAATGCACTTCTTTTTAAATTTTTTACCAAGGACAAGAAAACACAGCCGTGAATAATCATCAAACCAGGAGAGATATCAGGCACGCTCTCACAGCCTTTAAAATGATTGAAGTATTCTCTCGATCCTTAGGATGTGGGTTGTGTCAGTACGAACGTCTGTGATATAGTAAAGAAATTTTGTCCACAGATGACGATAAATAATCGTTGAAATTTGCTTTTGTTTCAAGATGTTAAACATGCGCAGAGCTTGAGCTGAACACATCAACGCACATTACTCAAGAAGCAGAGAAACAAAAACCAGCTCTGTCGCACGATAACAAAGGCAATCGCACTCACACGTCTTATTCACACCTAGAATCAGTTCAGGGACTCTGCTCCACCAAACCTTTTAAATGTGGACCTGGTAGGAAATGATAACCACTTTCAAAATGACAATCATCCAGACTTCAAACAAAAAGAACCAGGAGCTAAGTTCATGTTTTATGACCGAGTGAAATCAGATTTAAATGAGAAGAACTAAGAAATAAACATGTTTGTGTAGAAAACGTGTGTGAGTGTGTTGATGATGGAGCATTAAAAAGGTGGAATTCATCATGTCAGAGGAGGCGACTGGAGAAACATTACGTTGGTGTCGTGGTCATGACACGAGGTAATAAACCCTTTGCTTTGTTACAGTCACAGAGGTTGCTGAGGGGGGGACATGACCTCTGTTGTATCCTGCGATTGTGAAGAAACTGGTGCTTTGTAGTGTGTTATTTCCCCGTCCTCTGTATCATCCTGTCTTCCTTCTCTCACCCCAACCAATCACAGCAGATGGCCCCGCCCCTCCCTGAGCCTGGTTCTGCTGGAGGTTTCTTCCTGTTAAAAGGGAGTTTTTCCTTCCCACTGTCGCCAAAGTGCTGCTCATAGGGGGTCATATGATTGTTGGGTTTTTCTCTGCGCTATATAAATAAAATTGAATTGAATTGAATCACACCTTAAGTACGTGAAGACGAAGAAGCATCTCATAGACTCGGAGACAGGATGACCCTGTCCCACAGACACAGTGTAGCGTGTTAGCAGCTTTAACTACCTTGGGATTAGCATAGACAGTGGGTTGACTTTCAGCAAATACACACAAACCATCCAAAAACGTCCCGCAGCAGGTCTACCTCTGCCTCCGAAGCTTTTATATCTCGCACTCCTGTCCTCCTCACCTCGTGTGTCCTGGCTGGGACGAGGCTCTCAGAGACCAACGTGACCAAAGTGTGCAGGGTGGTCATGTTCAGGTCCTCATGGGGAGTCGTGCTCAGTCGTCAAGTTCTGGTATTAATTCTGGAAATTCATAGTTTTCATGTTGCATCACATTGTTATAGAAACACTTATGGGCATAAATCAAATCAAGGCTTTCCCCGATGCTACGTTTGTTTAGCCTGAATAGTTGGAGCGGCTAGTAAAGCGCAGACACAAACACTCATCTCCTGAGCCTGGAATACAAGCTCGGAGGCCAAACTGCACCAATACATCCTCCAACACTGGAAATAAGATTTGATTTGTCCTCTAATCTAAAGTATTACTGTCTCGTCACCGGGGCCCAAGAGTGCTGACTGCAGTGACCCTGAAACATTGGAAATCTAGCTAACAGAATTAATTAGCACTCACCACTGATTTCACAAAGAACGGTTTCTGTGTGTCCTTTAGCTAAACCCAGATCAGAAACATATAGAAGTGTTGGTACTTCAGTCCAATTTCCTTCTGGCAGGAACATCGATGAAAAACCTTCATAAAACACTTTATTGCTAATATTAAAACACTTTATGCAAAGCACAGCCGAAGTGGAGGTCTGTCTGTGACTGTGGTTCACATATCTGTGCTGTTCCTTCTTTTGAGAGGAAATCCAAATATTTGGTGTTTGATAAAGATGGAAAATTAATGTGTGTTTGTGATGTATGTTGCACCAGTGTTTTAATATGAATACAAAAAAAACAGGCGAGTCCTAAATCGACTCTATGCATCGTCATGCTTGGATACTTTAACTTTACAAATTTTAAATTTTTGTTTGCAGTGACCAAAAATTAGAATCTTTCATGCAGTTTGTGATTAGAGTACAGTACAATTAAAATGATTACTCTGGTGGTCTCATCAAACTCAGTGGAGGGTTATTATTGTATTAATACGTCTCTCGTGCCGCTTTTACAATTAGGAAGTATTTTAGGGACGTAACACTGCGATGAGAAAGTGGCACATTGTCTGTGAAATGTTTGTCGCCGTCGGACATCGGACGCCTTCGTGTGGAGGAGCCGTTTATGTTGCTTGTTTGGTGGCATGGGTGTTATCATTGTTGAAATAGGTGATGTTCTATGTTTGCTTTCTCCAGAACTAAACTGATGTGCAAACAGCAATTACTGCGGATGCTTTTTTTCATATCTCTTCTCGTTATCAGAGCTCGTCTGTGAGGGGAGAGAGTGAAGCACACAGTTGGACTCCTGACCTTGTTAAAGTGTGGGGATCTTCCCTCGGGTGGCTTTTACGGCATCTTCTCGTCTTACTGCATTTACATTATAAAATCATTTGTCTTCATAAACTAGTTTACGTGAAACTGATAACATCAGAAAGTAACAGGAAAGACCCTGTAATTAAAACAAAACTACATAACCTGCTTATACGATTGTTTTCCTTAGACCGGAGCATATGATGATGAACCTGAACACGAGTCTGTGGCAGCCTTGTGCACACGTACTGCACAAATCTCTGACACGCAGACTTATTGAGGATAACGAACAACATGAACGACGCAGCGTAAATAGAAAGCAGACTGTAGGCGCTCTAACCTCACACACTCTCACAGTGCACAGGCCATCCTGGAGCTGCATTTTACCCAAGCATAATTCATACCTGCAGCTTTAGGCATAAAAATGTTCAGTAATGATGAATATTCATTGGAGGGAATTTATTTTTAGAGGACTTATTTTGTGTTTTAATCAAAGCACAGTTTCTTCAACGATTAGTCCAAATCCAAGGACACTCTGTGTTTGATCACAATAAAAGCAGCAAATCCTCAAAATTGAAAATGGATCAGCAGCTTTACTGGTTTGATTAATCACCAATCAAAATGATTGTTTATTAGATTCCTGTTAATCAACTAACTGATTAAATAGCTGTTCAAATGGTCATCCTCAGTGAGTAAGGAAAGCCTACTCTTAAGAACAAACTGTATTTTTTCTAATTCCCGTGTTGGTTTATTGTACACATCACTAACTCTCATAATTCTATAAATCTGCCTCCACATTTACATTTTCACTTCACTCGGTAAATCAAGAAGCCCAAAGTTAACTTATATGACAGACTGTAGATTTAGCGGTGATTGTTCTTAGAGCGTCTCATCTCCTGGCTCGTGAGTTTGGCTCATCAGATGAAAGCAATTACATTTTGCCCCCTGTTATTAGCCTTTGAGATTGTACAACAATCAAGATTGCTCTGTCTTGTGTGAATTAATGTCACGAGACACTGTAATGACAGTAATTGGCTGTGTGACTCATCTCCTAATCTTTTACGCAGAAGTAGAAATTACCTGACGCGTAGCTTCTATAACCAAGCGACCTCTCTGGAGATGGAGCTCACCACAGCAGCACATTCAGTGCCTTGACAAGTACGTCTTCCTGACAGGTGTGTCAGGGCTTTTCTCTGAAGCTACTTGAAATCGACTACAGTAGTTTGAAAAAAAAAAAGGTTTCTAAAAATAAACAGTCTTAATAAAAGAGCATCTTCAAGGGCTGTCGTCATCAGTTTTGGCGAACTTGACATGACAGTTCTCATTTTTAGATGGTCTCCTCTTGACCTTAGTCTTGTTCAGCTAACCAACATTTCCATGTCTGACTCATATTTACCACAGTGCTCTGATTCAACACTCATAGCAGCTGGTCAGGACAAGGCGTATCAGCTCCCTGTAGTCTCTGATGTAGTAGCGAGAATCTAAAAATGAACTTTCTGTGCCTGTGTTCTGAGTGCACTGGTTTTTGCTTTATCTGCCATCACGCTAGGCTTCCTGACAAAGTTATCAGAGGTCATGCTCCAGCATCTGTCTGCCCCAGACAATACTCACACGGGACATGTTGCTTATCGCTGAGGTTACAGTATCCCTAAGGAGGCACCAGGATGATGTCTTTTGCTCAACTCAACTTGCCACATGTAACCTGGACAATGTCTAAAAAATGTGTCAGACTGCATTGGTAAGTTTAAAAATTAAGGACATTATATCAGCTATAATCTGACAGTAAAGGACTTATTTGTTCCTGCTACAGGTTAAATAGAGAGACTGTGCAGTCAGGATTTACTGAGGACCGGATACAGAGAACAGGTAGCATGTAGCTCCACCTCACCCTCTGCTATCACTCTGCATGTCCTCCTCCACCGCAGCGACTCGTTTCATCTCTTTTGTTAAATGGCTACAAAAATAAAGTGTACATTTTCACTACCTCCCAGCAGCCACATTGTGTGACCTGATAAAACCAAGGTCACGGTAATCATCTCTTTAGTCTCTTGACCTTCGGGCAGTATGATCATATTTGCAACCATAAAGTACTTTGAAAGTCTCTCACTCAGTGTTATTGTAGTTTTTCACTTGCATGCAAACATGACGTTGTGTGCGTTTTGTTATATCATAGAATATGAAGCAGTCAGTTCCACACGGTGAACAGATATAAAAGGGAAAAGATGTGTAGTCTGATTACTTTAGATAATAACTCCGATTATGTATTACAGCTGGGAGAGAATGTGCAACATCAGTATCAAAACTGAGACAAAAATACAACAAACACTGATATTTTTGCAGATTTGAATACTTTGCAGCATGAGCACAGCCAGCGAGTCTGTTCTGCTAGCATTGCTTAAATCTGTATTCTTAGTGAACGGCTGCGAGTCTGCGCAGGATTTGTGTCCTGTAGCCTCATCATCATACAATACAAAAACCTTATTTTACTGCACGGTGATCGATGTGTTTTGTTTGTGTTGTTATACTTTTATAACTAGTATAAGCTGTGTACACTGAGTTTAAAATTCCGTCTGCCAAATCAAACAACTACCAATTTAAGGAGTCTTAGACAGCCAGCTTCTCCCAGCATCACGCTGAGACCTTTCTGCACCTCAAAATCTTTCATTTCCATAGTTGCCAAAGTGTGAATGTACGCTGCAGGCAATGTTTCCCTGTGGAAACAAGCTCTTCATTATTGAAGGCCCCTTGCTGAACATCCTCCACACTTCTCTGACCTAATGACTTTCTGGAGAGTGGAACCGCAGTTTAAGCTCATCCTTTCTTTGCTTTTTCCTCGGTCTTCTTCCTGAACAGCAGGTCGTTGTTATTACTCCAATTTATGACATGAATAAAACAGGATTGTTCTTCAAATTAAGTGTATTCTCAGAGAAAAGTGTGTTTTTTCTCATTGTAAAATACTTTTGCAGTTCAAGATCGAAGCAGATTTCTGTGCACCGTTTTTAAATTGATTTAATGTGACGGTCTTATTTATGCGAGAGCTAAAAGAGATGAATGAGCTGATTCTCATTATTATTAATAAGGTTATATTTGTGGTTCTACTCATGGAAAATAATGCAAATACTTTGTTTCATGGTTTGTTAAGTAACACAAATATTTGTTGCATGTTAGCAAACAAAATCAGATCTGTTGGAGGAGGTATATGTGTGGCTCTGCTTTTCATACTGTGACATAAAGCTGCATTTGTTTTCTTCAGGTTATGGTGTAACGCGTAGCTTTTGGCCCTCGTTTCTAGACGACATTGTTTTCTGGCTGGTGCAATGCAAAAACAACGCAAAGGGTCCGGTTCAGTCCCGACAGGAGAGAAAAATTCTTGGATCTTTCTGGAACGACATCCAGTATAAAAACATCCACCAATTCAAACAGGCAGAGCTGTTGTGAGTCACGGTGCAGCCTAAAGTAGAGAGAGTCATAGACACACATACACAGGACCCTAACCATGTGTGCTGAATGTTTATTCTTATACCTGGACCGACACTGAGAGTTTTTGCTTATATTGCATTGACTTTATAATATCAGGACTCTGGATGAAGCAATATTAAAGAGTTTCAGTGTTTAATGTCAGCTGTCATGTCTCTGGAGAGTCCCGTGCACATGCACATGTATTTCATGTGTACTGCATACTTATTTAAAGCTTATTTTTTTCTGCACACAGTTGTTCCTTAAAAAAGTTCCACAAACTGAAACGTGTGATTATTAAAGATGTTTTTTTAAAATTGGGGTTTCCAATTAAAAGCACTGGACAAACACAGATGACTGAGGAAGAAAAATCGATCTGGAATAAATTTGTGTGGAGTCGAGTGAGAATAATTTCATGTGATTGTTCCTCGGGTTTCATTCTGCTAGCAAGGATTTCATTTTCGTTTTGATCTTTGAGAACTTCAGACTCACATATTTGCACTGTTAAGTGTGTTTGTGTTAATCTGTGATTATTTATTGAAAGAGCAATGATGGTAGGAAATCGGTCTGTAGTTAAAGATGGCAGAACAGTTGTATTTGTTAAGCAGGGGTTAAAATGAAGTGGTTTTGAAAGCTGTAGGAGACGGCCGTGTGAACAGCGAGCGGTTAATTATTGTTCCTCTCAGGTAGAGGATTTGAACACACAGACAAGTCTGCTGATGTGAAAACAGGCACGGCAGCAACAGTGCAGCTTTTAAAACAAACGTAATTCAGATTGTCATGGCCACAGTGCTTTACTGGAAATTAGCAGGAACTTCACGTCTTTCCCTAAAGCGCCTGTGATTGTGAGGGGTTAATGGTTCGGTTTATTGTACCATCGACAGCTGAAAAAAGAAGCGTTTGTATTTCCAGAGAAATCGTTTCTTTTCATTTCTTTTGATTTTCAGTTCTGACTGCAGGCATAAGCTGTAGTTTTGTGCTGAAATTATCCAGGATATCATTAACAGATGAAGGCAGAGCAAATTAAGATTTTCTTCGTTTTTCGGTGCAGTGTTAGCACATGAAGACAGACAGAGTTTCATTAAGCAACGATTAAACCGACCTGCTTCTGACAGAACAAAGTCTGAGCGTCATAACGCGCTACGAGCTGGTTCATAATTGTCACGCGTGAGGCTTCGGTCTTTGTAAATATTCATACCCAAACACTTAGCAGCAACGCTGGCTAATTACCGTCATACGTTTATTATTATTTATTTACTCAGGTCACCCAAGTTTAATGAGTGCTGAGTTTCTATTTTCTTATTAACGTGTGCGTAATATGTGATAAGGAGTCCAAATCAAATTCTGCTAAAGGTCAGCGTGGTGCTGCTGTCAGGGCGGCAGCGGTTACCTGGTGAACTCTTGCTCGCGCTGCACTCGTCTTAAAGGAGAATGCGAGAGTGTGTTCGAGGCGCTGGGCCCACAGGGAGCTGCATTGCTTTCATATCTCCTTTTAATAGCTGGTTATATTTGGCAAAGCACCTTCACCTACCACTGCTGATCCTGGTTATAAGTCGCAGTGGTTTTTCATCTGTCGGGTAAATGTCACGATCTGCTGTGTTCTTTAGCATCCCGACTCTTTAATATAGACGACGAGCACCAGAGGAGAGGTGTCATGATTCAGGCCTTGCATCTGTGTGGTCGTCACCTAGCCTATTGATGTGTGTCTGAATTGTACTTGTGAAAATGCTCGATACAGTCCCGCGTCCCTAGGGTGGTATCATAATCTGCATAGGATGCACAGTCGCCTGCTAAGCTCGCCTGTCGCCTCCCCGGACCAGTGAGGAGGCATTAGAGCAGCTGGAATCGAGCTGTAAAATGGAGAAGTGGAGGATGAAAAGGCTCTCTGAAAAGAGAGAGTCGAAACATTGTAAACCATTTCAATCAGCCCAGAGCAGCAGGAGACTGCAACTTCCACATCCAGCACGCCCATAGATGGATGCAATATGTACAGCGGGGATAACAACAAATAGCATCATAACAGAAACCTACAGCAGGCACGCTCGGCCTAAACTTTTCACACTTTCTGGCGCTTTCAACGAGAGCAATATTTACCTACAGTTTCATGAAAAGCACAAAACAGTAGTCGTGCTGAGGAGACAATCAAAGACCCAGTCGCTGAAATAGCAAACGGCTCTTACATATGCATGGCAGGATGTCTTATTATGTCGTAGAGTTCACCGAGAGAATGGAAAAAAGGTTTGAGTGATCTTCCGGCCACACTGTTGACAACTTTGTCAAATGGCAATCTTCCCGGCAGATATAAGCATCATTATTTCTGGCAAATACTGATGGTAGGAAGTCAGAAGATAGTGGTTTGTAGCTCAGGGTTGTTTGTGAAATCATCTGCTGGAGTGTTTTGCACCGAGTGTTTTATATTCTGCAAATTAAATCCGTACAATGCAACGGCACAGGAGCTAGACCTAATGAGAAAATTACATCACGCATCATAAAACGGCGTCTTTAAAATCCAACTTGTATTGTGATTGCTGCAATTGTACGCAGTGCGGGCTGGATGCGGTTTATTAATAGTCACGGACACAGAGTTTACAGATATGTCAGCAAACATGGTTAAAACTCCACAGTCAGAAACTGCAGTGAGAAAGAAAAACCAGATGTTGATGATGTTTCCATTTACACCAACAAACCACAGCAGCCCGCTCTCTGGGAGTTATACGGATGGATATAATACTAATGGATAATAGGCACTGATTTATAATAACTGGAAAATTATAATTGAGCTTATTATATAATAATAAAGTATATTTCTAACTAAACAGCTTATGAAGCAGCAAACAGCCGATAAAGAAACTCGTCACCTGATTAGGATGCTGCTCGGTGGTATGAATGCGTTTGCGTCTTTTGACTAAAAACATCCAAACATATGAAAATCTATTAAAGGGGATGATTGGAATTAAAGGGAAAGGAGATCAACCTCCTGATCGAGCTGTTCTGTGATTGTCGGAGTTAAATTTACAGTTTGGTTTTTGCATTGAGAAAACTCAGACAGGATGATTTGTTGTTACCTGACGGTGAGGCACCATATTTTAAGACTGTGTAGGTGTCACTGTATACACCGCTGTCATTTTGACTGACTGGAAGACAACATATCATCCTCAGCTGTGGTGTGACACAGCCTTTGTGATTTCATCACATCATCTCTGGCAGCAGGATGTGCCAGCAGAGCCTGGCCGGGGCCTCGTCGCAGCATCCAGCTTGCCGCTCAATGGCTGTGATGGGATTTACTGATAATGTAAATGCAGTCCAAGAAGCCCTCTGAACAGCAGCGCCCCTCCTCCCACCTCTGCCGCTGCCCACTATGAAAAAGTGGCCTTGGATTAGAAATGGAAACCTGGTACGTTGAGCCAACACATTCAGTGTGAAACATTGTGTTTACATTTGAGCGCTGCCAATTTAGTGCTTAAGAGCAACCGTTATCAGTTCCAGTGAGGCTAAGATAATTGACTCAGGATTTGATTTTCTCAGTTCAAACGTGATTATGGTGTTGCTTAGTGGGTGTCTGCAAATGCTGATTTATTGCAGGTTGTTGAGGCTGGAATTCAATCAAAGAAGAGCAATTGATAAACCTATTGGCCTGTCCTGGGATCTGTTTGCTCTTTAGCAGCTGTGTTGATGGGTTCAGAAAATACATATTGGTGAAACAATCATTTCACTGTGGGGGGAGGAAGAAGGCGGTTTTCAGTTTCTCTGCATTGCTATAGGACCGTAGAATAGGTTGCAGTCTGCAGTGTACGATTTGATTAACATGCTGGAGCTTTCCCTGATGGTAAAGACGAGGAGCTCAGGAGGACAGTGACAAAAGGTAGAATTCAAAAGCAGGAAACTGATCAAATTGACTGGAGGTTTAAGGAATCCGTCTTTGTGTCCTTCCTCACAGTTTTGCTTTCCTGAAGTAAACCCAGAACAGCTGACAGCACCTCCCAGGTGGGACGCCATAAGGGTGAAAGCAGGCGGCAAGGAGTTTTTGACACTCGCATAGAGACAAATGCATATTAATTAGAGAAGAGTTCAGTCTGACTTTCACACTTTTCTACTACACTGAACTTCCAAACTTGTCTCGGTTTTGTGGAGAATAACACAGAGAACATTGCTGCTCTGCAAACACACTTTAACTTTGCCACAAAAGATATGATTTAAAATTAAGTGTTGGAAGGTTGGAGGCTCTCTATGCTGACCTGTTAGATAATCTGCTGTATTATAGTCTCGTGTCAGAGACAGATAAAGCTGCCTGTATGACACTATAAGATGTATGAGGTGGCACTGCTCACCTACTGCACTGACTATTATAGATAAGCTCAAATTTTTCACTTGATTCCATTACGAGTCTTTTTACAGTTCTTGAGGAGCAGTACTGCAAATGCAACCCCAGAGGGAGCTACTTAAAGTCTAAGAAATTGCTTCCAGTGATCTCTTGGTTGAAACTCTCTTCTCTCTCTGTTAAGCCCCAGTGTCGTGTTAAATTATGCACAAAGTCTACGTTTGGCCTTATCAGCAAAATCTCCAGTTTGTTATGATCACGTGTCACAGTAAAGAAAATGCTCGGTGTGTTCTGCACCTCGGCCATAATGCCATCCTGCTATAGTGACAGGGGCATTTCAGTGAATGACTTCTAATCATGTCTAATGTTCCATGTAAGAGTCTACCCTGTCTCTGTCCTTGCTCATCACAGAGGCCACGCTGTGCCGCCGTGAAGTGTGTGTGCACGTGTGTGTATCCGTGTTTGCGAGGCACGGCTTGACAGCGGCACATTTGGCTTCCCAGCGGACCATGGAACTGCTGCTCAGAAGTGCTCAGATGTCTCTTCATAGTCAGGTCTCTTGGTGCACGACCTTATTCCCTGTGACATTTGCAGCCATTAATCTGCAGACGTATAGTGACGGAGCACCTCTCTTATGTTACGCTGTGCTCATGTCATACTGTTTTCTACATGGCCACTGAGGTCATGTGACCCTGTGGTGCTAGTTTAGCTTTGATTTAATCGTGTGTAATAAGTCTGCAGCTGTGTATTGAAATTCTTTATGATACTGAAAAGAATTTAATTAGATTTTATTTTTGCCTGATCAGTTTGAGCTGTTTAAAAATAAGTCGTATAGTCCAGATCAGTATATATACGCAAGTTTAAAGCGCTTTACGCGTAAACTGGCTTCCAGTTATTGTTATGGGGAAAATATGCTTCAATGCCAGAATGAGTATTCTAGTAAATTACAGCTTCCCCTTGTTGGAAAAACTTAAAATGAGTTTTGATTTCCTTTGGGCAAAAAGATGATATTGAAATAGCTTTTCTAGTTCAAAAAATATAAAACATATTTGTGTTTGCAAGGTAAATATTCCAGTAAAAAGTCTTTCACATACTTTTTCTTTGGCTGGTCGTCTTTGGGGGGCCATAGTGGATCATCTGCCACCATCTCACCCGATCCTTCCTCTGTCACACCAACCGTCTGCATGTCCTCCATCCATCAGCCTCCTCTGACGTCTTCCTCTGTTCCTCCTGCCTGGCAGCTCCATATTAGTTTTTCCAGGATATCTTTGCCTCCTCCATGTCCACACCGTCTCAGCCTCGCCTCTCTAACTTTGTCTCCAGTACGGCTGACGCAGTATTTAAACTCATCCACCTTCACGGCCTCTACTGCTCGCCGCTTCGCCCTTACACCTGTTTCTGTCTCATTCACTCACATGTATTCTATCTTACTTCTTTCATTTCTCTTCTCCCCAGAGCATACCTCCACCTCTCCAGGCTCTCCTCCACCTGCTGCCTACTCTCACTGCAGATCACAGTGTTGTCAGTTCATGTAGACTCCTGCCTAACCTCATCTGTCAGCCCGTCCATCACCACTGCAAACACGAAGCGGCTCAGAGCAGATCCCACCCCCACCTTGAAGCCATCTGTCTGCCTGCCTCACACACACCTCTGTTATGGTGTTCTCATACATGTACTGAACCACCACCTCAACCTCTCTGCCACACCCAAGTTCCTGACTTGGTACTTTATTGGTGTGGCTGCAGCTCAGGAGGTAGAGCATCATTTACTAATTGTAACATTGGTGTTTTGATCTTCTCCAGTCTGCGTGCTAGTTATCCTTGGTCAGATACTAACACCATGTTGCTCTCCAATCCATCCATCGGAGTGTGAATGTGTGTGAACGGGTGAATGTGGCATGTTGCAGGAAGCTAGAGTAAGAACCTGTGTTGTTATCAGTAAAAAGCTGATCTGATGTGGTAAAAGCTAAACACTGAGTATGTCTGCACGTAAACAGTGTGTGCAATGCTTTCTTTAAAATATATTCCTGTCTTCTGGATTTGGGTGTGCAAAAATTATAGCACGCTTTGTTAATACTGCTGTTCCTACTAAAAGTGTCAGGCCATGCAGAATCGCCTGCACGATTGCTGCGCTCTTCTCTGCTTGTGCCTGCTCCCCACTGGAATCAGCCGTCAGTCAGACTCTCTCCTCCTCATGTTCCTTTTAAATTGGTCGACTATTAATTTTATCACAGCAGCTGAAGTTAACATTTACCTGCACGGGCAGTGATAACATATCTGACTAAAGTATATAGTGTACTTACTTTTTTCATTGATTGTACTTATTTGTATTTTTGTATTTCCTTCATACATCTGTACCTGAGCTGAGGTGACGCAAAAATTTCCCCGTTGTGGGATCAATAAAGTCTTATCTTATCTTATCTTATCTTATCTTAAAGTTGCTAACTAACGCTTTGCAGCCTTAGCCTGCTTTTCTTTTTAATCTGTCTTTTTCACTCATTCTTCTATCCTAACATCATCATTACAGGACATTTGTCCATCTGTATTATAAATCACAGTTTATGAACTTCTTTATGTCCTAATTTGAATATTTTTTGCTTGACCTTTAACATAAATGTGCCATTCCACTAAAAGGGCCAACAGCAGCACTGTGACTCTTTCCCTCTTTCCTTTAGAAATACATGTACATCCTATTTGTCACTATATAACCTCCAGTCATTTGTGCTATTGCAACATAAAGTAGATCACACATGCCACATTTGTGTACCTGCTAATGTATGTATGTGTGCTGTAGCCATAGACAGGAGTGCAACGATACTCGTATCGATATTGAACCGTTCGATACAGTGCTTTCGGTTCGGTACACATATGTATCGAACAATACAACATTTTTAATTTATTTTATCAACTTTCCTTCTGACGATGCTGTCTGTGTTGAGCGCTCAGTGGATCTCGCTCGACTACTCCGCCTAGGCTGCACTGTCGAGCGCAGATCCACTGAGCGCAGGGCAAGCTAGCAGACAGAAGCTAAGCTCGTTGCAACATGGCAAATTGAACCTCCCCCACCCTCATTCAGATCTGGCCTTTGGAACTATTTTGGTTTTCATGTGACGTATGACCCTGAAGGTAAGCGAGTCATGGACTAAAGTAAAACAGTATGTTGGATGTGCCACGCAATGCTCAATTACATGGGTGGGAACTAGTGCGTTAGCGCAGTTAGCTCGTTAACGTGTTGGCCGTCCAGCCCCACGCACGGGGCGATCCGCGGTAGCTCGTTAACGGAGATTTGCCGTGTTGTGGCGTTAACGTCATTTCAGATTAACGCTGACAGCACTAGTGGGAACACAACGAATATGACTGCACGTTTACGCCGACATCATCCTAGTGCAAAGACAAAAACAAGCAGCATGCTACTAACTTTACCCGAGTCATTTAGACAGCCGTTAGCACAGGATTCTCCTTATGGGGACCTGATATGTTTAATATGCTGCTGAGAATATAGCCCAGAAGAAGCGGATAGTAGAGCTTTTATTTTGGAAAGAGACATTTCTCTGTAATAAACTCTCTTTTCCAAAGATGAGGGATTTCATCAGATTAATTTTTTTATTACTTTGTTGTTTCAGCAACATTAAATTTAAAAACTGTACTTTTGAGTTAAAATATATATTTATAATTTTAATAAACGACAAATGAAAAAATCATGAACATTTTTTTGTATCGAACCGAACCATGAATTTTGTGTAGCGTTGCACCCCTAATAGACAGTATATAAAAGATGGACACGGGTGTTTCAAAGGTAAAGCAAAAGTGTATCACAGTCTTTCTAGTGTCCAGAAGGAGGAATTCATCAGGTAGCAAGAAAAGTCTGTAAAAATGACTCACTTGATTTATTGCCTGAGTGAACCCTTTCTTTAAGTTTATGGTCTCACTCGCTGCTTTCAGGTGTTATTAAATAGACCATGAAAGTTCATTTTGTAAGATATGAAACACAGTATGCTTCAGGGCGGGGCTATTTTGTGATCGACAAGTTGCTACAGTTTAAGCGTTTAATGCAGTGGCATGCATGCCATCTGAAACTGTTTACCATCAGCATACTAATGATAATGAACGACATGACGTCAGGCCACAGATCTCTTACTTTTGGCTAACGAGATGCTCGCATGTTTGACCTGGTCGCCTTGTAGAGGAGCTCATCCTGTACGACTTAACTTAGACTGATGTTTCGGTGAGGATATGTCCTAAAGCTACACACTAAACAAAATTATAAAATAAAACAAATGCATTTAAAAACGAAAGAGCAAAAACTGAGAAGGTGAAAATTTTTCCACAACAATAAAAGAGCTCTGTTATCTTGTTCTTTTAAACGTAATGTTCACAGGCTTGCAGCTCGTAGTCGAGAGGTTTTCAAAGGAGATTAGTTATTTTGTGAATATTTATGAGACGGCTTTGACAGAAGCGTTACTTCAGAGTTGTCAAAAATGTTATCCTTGTACAAGGGCTGTAATTTTCACATCAGCAATGACTTCTGGATGTCTTTGCATCTTAACAGAGCACTGAATAATTGTCCTGACAGTTGTGTTTCTTAGTGTGCTTTCTTAGCTGCAGCGCATCTCCAGTATATCACCAATTCATAGCTTATATTTATTATCAGGATGTTCTGCTGCAGTCTCAGCTCGCTATAGGAGGTCGTTGGCCGTGTCTCGGAGGTAAAGAAACGACGGGGTGACTGAGGAGCACGGGCAGATTCAGGCTGCGTCACAGCGAAAGGTTAAGCCTGTCAGTAAAGCAGGGCTGCGGCAGACGTATCGACACTACTTTATCTTTGACAGTAATAACATTTTATAGATCTGTTGACACACTGTCCAAGGCTCTCATTACACACTGCTCCTGTCTTATCACGACCTGCTAAAATAGCATTAATGTTTGCTTACTGTTCAGCGGGCATTATGGTCGCAGGTTGCATCGAACCAGCATCTTGCGATATGTTTTCCTAGATAAAATGTGAAATCAGCGCTGCCAGAGGAAGACTTCAGTTACAAACATCAAAGCCGTGGCTTTGCATGGAATATTTATTTTGGTGGCGGCAGCTGTTTCTTCAGTCTTTAATAATGCTTTGGCACCAAGCTTTCTGGCAGTTGACTACAATTCCTCCTCCCAAAGACAGAAAATATCTGTCTGCAGAAGAATATTTTTCTCTGAGGTCTTTTAAAGGCCATATTGCATGGTTTGCTTTAAGGGGTTGTTTTTGAAAAGGGGGAAAAGAAGAGGTTTGAGCTTGAGGATGTGCACTTAGTGACAAAATTGGATCCCTCCTGAGCTCCGAGTGTGTGTGAGTGACAGCTTTTAACTTTTGAAAACTACTGTAGTCGTCGTGGATGCAGAAGAGAGTTGAATTGCAGTCGTACCCTGTCGCGTGGCCTGCAATCTCCATCCTTTTTCGGTGCAGGTATTGACAGGTGGGCCTGAGAGAAAAGCCACAGTATTACACCTCCAGCTGTTCCAATTTCTCATCTCTGCTTCTGAATTGATGTTGCCGCTCTGCAAGCTTGAAGCTGAATTAATAATGAAGAAAGCCAGTAGGTCACAGGATCCTATTCTCACAGGTATCACCTTGAATTGACTTTGCTCAGCTATTGAGGTAAAGGTACGGAGGGAAACCCTACATATTTACTCCTGGAGTGGGAGCGTCTGCATCTCATTACTACATGAAGATGTAGTTTGAATGTTTTATCTCCAATTTGAACTTGATTGCTCCAAGTGAAGAGCGGTTTCCTGAACAGTTAAGCCATTTTAAAGTAGTAAATTAAAAAAATACAAAGGGGTTCTTTGTAGTTTTACCTAAAAGGGAACAAATGGTCACACTGTGGAGAACTCTCTTTCTATTTATTGTCTGGGTGCCGGGTGAGCTCTCGTATTTCGGTTTCACTGTATCTAAGTACTGAGAAATTAGATCATTACAAGTCTGTTTTTGTTCATGCAAACTAATAAAATATGCATCAGCCGGATGCCATTTGTAGCCCTGCAGATCGATACACATGGCCTGTTTTTATGAAAATTCTCCAGAGAGGAGCCTCGTCAGTCTGTCAGAGGTCATTAGCAGGGCAGTGATAGATTGTCTCTGATGGGAGAGAAAATTAGGGAGGCCTGACATTAACATCCCAGCGCCAATTTTTCATCTGTCTTGCTGTTGCCAGTTCATGCCACTGGGAAACAGATGATGAGCAAAGACAAGCATGTGTTTTCCACTGCTCTAGACCATCAGCGTTTGATACGTTCACGGATGTTGAGCTTGATGAAGAAGCACCTACGTACCGTGACGCTATTGGACGAAGGGTAAAATCATTACATGAGACAAAGGCAGGTTTGGGATTAACTTGGACAGTAATTATCTCTGCAGCATCTCTTTTATGCTCTTGTTACTAGACACACATAAATATGGAGGTCAGATCTATCTACGTTGCTTGCACACAGCTTCCTTTCACATCATCAGTTTCTACTGCTTCACAGAAACGACTCTTTCATCATCTGAACGTCATAAACTGTTTTTCCTGACAAACCAAACGTTTTCATGGAACTACCAGGTCGACAGTGTCACGTCCAGTTTGATGCACAGTTTTGTTTATTAAGTATTTATAAATATTTTACAGTTTAGTCCATATTTAGACAATTTCCAGTTTTCTTAAGGCTTGAAAAATCAGCACTATGCGGTCGGGGGTTTATTATTTTAAGGAAAATAGAATAATTGTTCGTTCTTGTACTAAACAAAGGGACAGCAGAGAGAATAAGCCCTTTTCCCTGCAGCAGATGAGCTGATACAATTATTTTACTCACAGTGTTGTTTCTACGGTCGTAAACGATTATCTTTCACTTATTCTGTTGCACGAATGTTATACTTTTTCTGCTTGTGTGCAAAATCACAGTACTTTTCAATTTATAAGGAACATTTAAAAAACTTCCCGTTTTCTGAATTCCATTATAAATTCCTCTCATCCCACCTGCAGTGCATTATATGAGGGAATCTGGTGCTGGCAGCAGACCTTTAAACTGTAGCGCGACTGAAGCCTGATTGTCACTTTTCCTGTGAGGACATGTTGGTTTAACGTAGAGTAGAAAGTGCTGTTTGCTTTACAGCTCGTGGTGACTGCTTCAAAGCTTGTGCTCGTCTTTCAGTGCTGAGGCAGATTTAAACTGTGGCCACGTCACGGTGAGTTACTTCCCTTTTACCTCCTGTTCTCCTAAATCCATTGGACGCCTTCTCACGCTGTCGATAAAACCACATCCTTGCGTGTTGGTCACCGAGCGATCCCACCAGTCACAGATTCAGATTTTGCTTTAGGGCATCACAGCGGTGCGCGAGTATTTGCTCTGTATCTCGTATGGCTCAAACTGAGCATCATCCTAATAGCAGAGCTGCTCTAGACTGCACTTTTACACTGGGGGATAGTGTGTGTGAAGAATTTCATCTTGGGCTATAACTACGTAAAGACTGAAGCCAGATTGCTTTGTATCTGGCAGAGGAGTGGCTCAGAGGCAGCACTGCATGCAGACGCACACAGCAGACAACATGTGGGAGAATTATTTACCAGTTTGTGTTAACAAGAAATGTTATCGCTGGAAAGTGAGTCACAAAACTCAGCCATCTATGTAGAAGAAAGGAACAATTATATTTTATTTTGTGGTTTATGAACAGAGACAACATAAAAAAGTCAAAACTCCTGCAACACCCACACTGCTGTGCACGGCCTTCCTTCCCCAGGCTGCTGTTATGAGGTGGGCCCTGCTGTGGAGGAGAGCCCAGACCAGGGGTCTCATGTTAAAGTGAGCTGTGGGCCACTGCTGGCACTGTCGTCTCATTGGACGGCCACTTTAATGCTCAAGTAATACAAAAAAAACAAACAAGAAAACACCCAGAAATATTTCCTAAAATGTTGTTTTGTTTTTTTAAAATATCAAATATTGTATAACAGGACGAAACTGCAAACATGACAAACTGAAGCCTTTCACTGAACTACAACATGAACACATTGGTCCTCTGTTTCTGTCCACACACGGCAGCACTTCTGCTATCATTGTTTATATTTAACAAAATAAAAGCGCAGACATAAGTGTACACATTAGTTTGTGACTCTCATCCCTCAGCATGTTTGTGCTCTCTGCTCACGTTGCCTTCATATTAAATCATTTTTGCTTTTTAAAGAACTTTAACATTGCACTCAACAACAAACAAAGAAAATGTACTTTGAAGTCCAAATTTCATTATATTTATTCATGTCTATATATGGGCCGCAAGTAGGGGTGACGTGGGCCACAAGTGGCCCCGGGGCCGCGGGTTTGAGAGCCCTGGCCTAAACACAAACAGGTTTAAAGTGATTTTAAAATGTTGGCTGGTGCCGTCTCACCTGTCTGACCTTTCTCTGTTCACTTTGAGATTTCAATAAATAAAAGCAGACGTTTGCTTCACATATGTCGGTGTCAGCTTGCTGCAGCTTGTGTTGTCTCACGTAGATTTCTCCTTTGTTCTTTTACAACATGCTCGATATCAGCTGGTTACTTTGTATAAACATGCAGTCAGAGAATGACTTTTTATCATCAGTGATTTTATCATCCAGCATTAATGTTGCACTCTTTTATTTTCTGCCCTACTTTTTCTTTAGCTGCAGACCTTGATCAGTTTCTATTTTATTATCATTTTTTATTTGATTTTTTTCGTTACTTTTTCTGTTACAGTTCAGTCACAAAGTTCTCGTCTTAGAGTCGAGGCTGCGTGTCTTTGACACCATCTGGCCAGCTGCTTACAGTTCAGCTCCACACAGGTGATTGTAAGGGTTAGGGTCACAGCCTCCGTTATGTTTCACATATATCCGAACCTTCTACATGATTATCTGGTATTTAATGTATACGACATGAACGTTTACCACAAAAATTGAAAAAGAACACTTTAGTTTCAGAAATTCTGGTCATCAAACATAATCACCTTCTTCTTCTATCGTCTGAAAACCTGTGAAATGAACTGAGATATAGAAACACTGCGATTCTCTCAGGACTTAAATGGTCTTCATTCATAAAGGAAAAGTACATTATATGTAATCAAATTAAATCACTGCTTCTCTCTGAACAATTAAAGCAGAGACTACAGTACAGGCTGATCGTCTAACAAGCGCCTGATTGAATTTAGAACTTGGATGTAATTTCTTTTTGGTTGTAATTTCCGTTAAGGTGCATAATTGAAAAGGATAATACAGCGATGATTGTGTGTCCTTTCAAGAGCAAACTTTTATGACTCCCCAGCGAGAAGTCCTACAAAGAAGTGAAGAACAGAGAACGATGTTCCGCTTTATTGAAAACTTGCTTTAAAAGCAGCTCGGCTGACATGTGCTGCTGAAAGAAAAGAGGCTGCTCCACCCTCTCCAGGCTGAGGAGACACTGCCTGCACGCCGGTGCAGATTAGAGAGAATCGATGTCATGTTTGCAAAGCGCATGTGTTTGAAGTCAATTAGTAGCACTGATATTTGCTCTCCATCGCCCTCTGAAACCTAAAATGTTGCATAAAACTTTTCAACAACACGCCGTGTGCTGCAGTGGAGTTTAGAGGTTGTGTCAGGAGCCAAACTGACACTGATTTCCTGTTTCCTGTCTGCTGATCATTAAGCAGTGGGCGGCTCCTGCCGTTGTATTAGAACAGCCTGCAAAGCTCAGCTTTTACCCAGCCAGGCTCTGCCCGAATCCACTTTGGCTGAGTGAAAGTGCGGCCACATGGTCTGACATCATTTGCTGTGTTTTAAGACCGTCTTGGCGAATGACACAGTTCAACCCTGATTTTAATTACTATTATTTATTTGCTTTGATTTGTTTTCAGCTGGGAGTCGTCTGAAAGCGCTATAGAAATAAACTGCTTGTTGTAAAAAAACCTGCTGTATTATTTGGCACAGTAACCACAAATTGTAATTGGGAGATAATTAGCATGCAGCAGGGATGTTTGACACTTACGAGTTTACACGTACACGTTTTCATTTCCATCTATGAAGAATAACAAGTAATGCACAGCTGCAGGTGGTTTAGTCATTGAGATGTCTGGCTTTCGTCCCACGGATTTATCTTAACAAGGACAAGGAGGAATGAGAGCATATGCAGCGGATGATTGGCACAGCTAGTGACAATTAAATTGTGGCTGTTAAGCAAAAGAGAGGATTTGGATCATAAGAGATGTCCGCAAATGTCCCCGTGAGTGTCAGTTCTGCCTCTGTCTGCTGTGCCCCTCCAGGCTTAAATGGACAAGCTTGGCTTCCACCTATGCACACTGTAGTAGGCAATTACGCTATCGCAGCTCCGAGTCTGCTGCTTTTTTTACTGCTATCTTTTAATTGGAGGAGCAGGGGAGTCATTTTATAGCGAGGATGGAGACGATGTGCTGTACCTGCCTCCTGCTCCCTAAGAATAGCGTGGAACAGAATAACCATCTCTGTAATGTGCTTTCACCTTTAGGCCACAATTTAAATAGTCGGGGATAGTTTGTCCATTGAGGTTACTTTCATTTCGCAGTGTCGATGCTTCTTTTGTGCTCGATGTGCACGCCGGGGTTGTGAGATTCTTCAGATTTGTCATTAATAGTCCGGTATTTAAAAACTGCCGTCACATTTCTGGAGGGCTTACATTAATCATCTCAGGATAAGTGACCAACCGTGATTTTTTTTCTTCTATTTTTAAGTGAAGGAGGATGAAACCCGGGTTACGGCGCTGAATGATTGGCGGCGCTATCTCACTGAATCGGTTAACAGACGTACTTTTCCTCTCTCGTCCTTCCAGAAGGAACATTCACAAGAATTAAATGCAGATCATATTCAATTTGACTGCAATGGCAAATGACATGTTAAATTATGCATTACTTTTTAATTGGCCGGTGGAGAGTTGTTGTGGGATTTCTTCTGAGAACGGTTGATGCAAAAGGTGAGGTCGTGTTGTGTCTCGCAGAGGCAGTGCTGGAGGCTTTCCAGAGGTCACGTAGCTGAACAGTAGGAACCTCGCTACCTGCTGTGCCTCCTCTCCCCTCCATGCCTCGTTTCCTACCCCCTCTCTACCCACCCACCCTTCGCTCTCTTGATAGCAGTCAGTGCACCCTCAGGCCAATAAGCAGAACATTTACCACGTGTTCAGGCAGCCCTCCTTTTCTGTATAAATAGTCTTAATATAGTTGCCCTCTTTACAATGAAGGTGTTAAAGGAAGGACGTGATTTTGACCTTAATCGGTTATTCTACAAATACTTTAACGGGAAAAGGCCAGGGTGGCGCTGACTAACCGATGACATCGTTATAGCCTTTTAAACTGAAATCTAAGGAAATAGATGAGGTTGTCTCGCTCTTTTCAAGTACGAATAATTAGCAAATCAATATTATAATGTTCCCATTCATGTAGATGAAGGTTAGCATGCACGACAGACTCACAAGGATTCGTACTGGAAAAGCCCAGATTATTCCTAAAAGACACACGTGCAACTTAACTGGAACATGCAGTTTTTGTACTGATGATAATAATAATCAGGGTTGGACATTCATTTAAAAATGCATTAATTAATTTGATGTTTTTAAAATAGTTCTTTATTGGTCCAGGTAAAATCTCGTTGAGATCAAATCAGAGAGCTGCCCACTCGTGACGCAGAGAGCCTCGACTGATGCAGCTTTATTCTCTCCTCTTTTAAACCACCAACAGTATGACACCGTGAAAACTATAAAGATGCACAAACAAATGCTATCATAACATTTTAGTAGAAAATGCAGAAAAGTTCACATTTTACTTCATAGAAAATTATTTTGATAACTCAATCGTGACATTGATGTAAATCAGCACCTTTAAACAATTGATGTCACAGCATTTAATAACCAGACAACCTTTCTGTGTCTTTAAATAAAATAAGCAACGGTGTGCAATCATTACTCCCTCTTTCTGCTTCCAACCCTGCTGGCAGCCTCCTCCCTGCACATCTTTACGCAAACACCACATGCACGTACAAAAAAACAATTTAACCACATTGTATGAACCTTCCAAGTTATGCGTGCGACAGGTGAATAAAGTCCACGGTTTTATGTGAATATTTCCAAAACAAAGGTTGTTTCCTCACTCCGAAGCAACGTGTTTGTGTCATTTCACTGAGAACAGAACAGGAAATGTGACACAATAAAAGAGGACGTGCTAAGGTACTCTTCAAAATAAAAGCGTAACATGACCTTGCCGGCATTTACACACGCGTCACATAACGACATAACAATAAAAATATATATACAGTAACAGATCATTAAGAGCAACATTGGAAACGATCACACTGAGTAAAAGAGTTGTTCTCTCGTTCCTTTAAGATGGACTCAGACTCCACGAGGTTCTGATCATTTCTGATCACAGGTCACGTAGCTGAAGAGTTCCTGCAGATTATTCCAGGGAACAGAGGCAGCGTATTTAAAAGACTTTTAATTTTGTTCTGATGTATTAATAAATAAATAAATAAATAAATATATATAATAAATAAATAATAATAACAAAGGTCAAAGCTGTGATGATCCACTTGGTAAAGTCAATCTGTTGGGTATCTTTCTTGGACTTAGGACAGCAATTCTGATGGCTAAAGACCCAAATGGGACGGCACAAAAAGGTAAAGAAAATCCAGTGTTTTCACTCTTAGAGGGAGAAACAGGAGTGATTTCTAAAAAAGTAACTTTGTGTTAGTTTGAAGTTAGAGACGAGCCTTTGAATGTGGCTTTTTCCAAAGAATTTCAACAGTAAATTTTATTATCGATAATACTAAAACTAGACGTGAAAATGTGTGGAACAACAGCAACAACAACGGTAAGGTAAAACCACCCTGTCACTGACAAAGGTCTAACCTGCTGTAAACTCAAGGTGACATTTGCTCTGACATTTCGATGGTGAACTTCCTTCAGGAGCCTGTAATCACATTACTGTGATTGGCTAAACCCTCTGCTGTCACACAGTAATGCAAAAGCTCTGTCCAGCTGTAGCCATGAAGGGTCATGCATGCTTATGACCCCAGAATAAAGTTAAAAATACACGTTTTCATGTGGATACGTGTCTGTGATCACAATGTTTGTGCAGTCTGCAGAACTTTGTTTAAAACCAGAACTAACAAAGCAAGCTTAGTTAACACATGACTCAAGAAGTCGTGAATAAAGAGCCGCTGATCACTGACGTTTCCACACAATACATGTTGATTGCTAATTCTCCCCACCTACATGATGTGTGCACACAAATGAATAATTAAATACGGTCGTATATTAAAACTAAGGTGGAAAAGGTTTCTACTTTAAGTGGATTAAATTCTTTACGTAGTTTGGATTGAACATTTACAGGAAGTGTGACATATCTGCACACGAGCAGACAGACTGCAGTAAAGCAGCGGTTTTATAGGAAGTCTCAGAAAAGCCTTTTTAGTCTTCTTCGTCTCTGTGTTTTTAGCCTTTTCAGTGTTTCTGCAAACTTTCTGTAGAAAAATGAGATGAAGAAAGAAGAACGTATTACTTTACATGTTAACTGACTACGCTCTCTAGAAAGGACTGTTACACTCATAACCAGTTTAACTTATGTCATGATATAAAAAGAAAAAAGATTATTTTTTTCTTCTTTGTTGTGTTTTAATGTGAAGGTTTTTTGTTAATTCAGGTTTTTGGTTTTTATGCTCTTCACTGGCAGCGCTAATGATGACAGCGAGGCTGTAGCTGTAGATGTGACAGGATGTGCGATCACGAGGAGTGTGAGGCGTTTGGACAACAGTACGGACGAGCTTGGTCAGCCGATTAGGACTCTGAATGAACGAAGTCTAGGCTGATGTTTTTTCTGCAGGGGCTTTAACCTGAGCTGTGGGAAGAAACAGTTGTTACTGTGAAGGAAAAAACACTGATTGGATTCCTCCATCAGCTGACACAGACGTGATTTACACGACCGTGGCCACACTGAATCCTGACTGCCTTCCTCAGGCTGCCGTGCACAGACGGCGTTGATCTTTCTTTCCAGTACTGTTAAAACAATAGTAGAGCTCGCACACTGAAAGCTTTTTCCTTGATTGTTCATAAATAACAAAACCAAGAACAAACTGAGTGAAGCAGCTGTCTCAGAAGAACATCTCTGGCATGTGTTCAAGCACTTTGATTCATCTTATGTATCACAAGATGAAGGATAACGCCTGAATTATTGAGGAAGTTGAAACTCCCTTCAGTAATGTGACTATAGTGGGAGTTCGCTTGTCTTGAAGCTTAATATATATGTATAATTACCTGTACATAAAAGGAGTCTGACTACTGTGGACTCTGCATTACTTACTTCATAAAACGTGTTTTTTTTTCCCAGGAAAAATCACCTAGTTTTGAAAATCACAGGTTTATGTATCTGAATGAGGTTTAAGTGCTGCTTGCTCCAAACACAGAGCTCAGTGTTTGTCGAATTTTGTTTCTTTTCATGCAGTAAAATGAGTAGCAAGTCATCTCAATATTTCACATTCACATTAAAGTGTCAGTCTTTTAAATATAAAACAAATGACCTTCACTGACAGTCACATTACCTGCTGGTATAGTAGATCCACACTGCACTACTTTATCTTTGAAAGCCCGTCTGACTCTGCCATGTCTAGCTAGCGTTAGCATCATCTCACAGCACCTGGTGATTCATGCTAGCAGGCTGTGTGTGCTTTGAAGTATCAGCTTTGAACCGTATTTCTGATGATACTCACTGTACTAATGAGTTTCCTATAACCCAGCACATGGCCTGCCCACCATGCCAGCTGCTGCATAAACGGGGAACATGATGAAGGACGTGTTGCCTGTTGCTGCTCCACCTGCCACTGACACAGGTGACTCGGCTTTTTTGAAGCAGTGCATTGGAAGCTCATCTTGGCTCCCACCACCTAATTCTGGCAGAAACTCTCAACGTACAGACATATAGTGAATGAGAGGTTTGATGATAGCGCAGTCTACCTACAGTGTTGTATCTATTGTAGGTGTGTGTTCACTGCGTCTCCCCTTGTGTATCCACTCACAGCGCTTTTTGTTCATTTGTTCATCAAATCGTATTCCTAAACTAAAAACACTCATTTCGAGTTAATTGTTGCACCACTGTTGAGAAGATCATATCCTGATATTCAAATGTATCATTGGATGATAGCACTAAATGGTTTATTTGTCTAACAAGCGAGTCCGTGTTGCTGCTATCATCTTAGATCAATAAGATTGATATTTCTGTTGCGAGGAACATCAAGACTGCACCACAGCAAAGCCAGAAACAAACCGATGCACACTGTTAGGAAGCCGGGCTGTGCTCGTGTCTGTGCGGAGCAGTGATTAATGCTGATGCACTGAGGAAGGCCAGGATAAAACAGTTACGCCTAAAGCAACCTCTGAGACCCAGCTAGCCTGCAGACACGCCCTCCAGGCACCACTGCACCGCTTTCAATATAACCAGCGGACTCGCTAAAAGGTGCGACACTTTATTCTTCATAGATGCTGATGTGTTGCTACTTTGAGTGCAACTGTTGGTCTTTCTAAAAATGAAATCCTTTGAGAGGTTAATGCAAAAACTATGTTTCAGTCAGTATTAATTCTGACTCGACTGCAGTGAGGCTGCGCATTAGAACACGTTTCTTGTGATTTGCGGTACTGATGCCGCATTAAATGAGATCACGAAATGCCAGCTCACGTCGATATTTGCTTTGAGTTTCTTTCATAGCTGCAAAAGTAGCATGTGTAAGGATGAACCCGTGTTTCCTTTTATGACGTCACTCTTGCAGTTTCTGGGTTTTGGTTTTATTCTAGTTGTCTTTTGTGTAGAAGAGAAACAGACAAATATGGCAAAACTAGTGCGTTTCAGTACATTGTAGTGGCATTAAACCCAGCTTTAATTTGTGTGGAGGTTTACATAGTGCAGTTCTTAATGGACATTGAGGTAGCTGTGTGTGTCCATCCTCAGCATAACCATGTATAATATCCACAAAACGTAAAAAGAGATTATACACACACAAAACTGTAATATTATGTTGAAGCACAGTACGATATCACTCCGCGAGGCTCCTGCCTACGATAGCCGTAATGCTCCGACAATCCATCAAGCGTGCGGCTTCGTAGCTTAGCAAAGTCGTACTAAAACATTTTTGACAGATTTTCAGCGCCGTGTCAGCTAGGGCTGCCACGATTACGTCGACTATCAAAATCGTCGACGACTGATTTAATAGTCGACGTGTCGTTTGAAGCTTTGTAAGATCCCAAAAGACGCAGGAATAAGTAGCAGGATTTAAGAGTGTAATAACGGACTGAAACAGAAGATGGCAGCACTGCATGTACAAGGATGCCAGCTGCCGTTAAACCCCGAAGAAGAAGAAGCAGCTGTGTCCCAGAATTCATAGCGCGGCCCAGCTCAGTTTCCAACAATGGCGGCAGCTAGTTAGTTTTAATATTACTCTTATTATTCTTTCTGGGTCACAAAATAAACGTTTAACATATTTTCAGGCGAGAATGTAGCTGTGTAAACCTCAAATATCTGCTCAGTTTATCAGGACACCACATATTTTCAAAAGCGCTCCGACGTTTTCGGAGACGTCTGTTACCCACTAGCTCGATAGCTAGCCGGGGGCTAGGTCACTAGCAGCCGTGAGAACACCGGACTCCCGGCAAATCGTTTTCAAACCCACCGCCGTCTTTCGCTACTCAGGTTAAACATGATATATGAGTCACTTAGATAACTTAAAAATGTTATTGTTTGGCTTTTTTTAGTATTTTATTTGTTCCTGAGTAAATCGGTTTGGCTGAGATTAAAGTTATAGTTTTTACACAGCTGAATAAACGTCAAGCAGACAGCTGATTATCAGAAGTGTGAGATGCTCGAGAATTTACTCCGGTGTGCTGTTATATTTTAGATAGAAGGAGTTTATTAAACTTCACCGAAATAATCTGCAAATGTCATTAAATTTAATAAACTATCATCTTGTCTTTATTGTTAGTTAGCACCTTAAACACTTCAAGCTGTAAGCTAATGATAGTTATATAAGCGCAGATGCTGCTGGTGCAATAAGCTGTATGGTTTATGTTCAATGGATGATGATCTGATTAGTCGACTAATCACAAAAATAATCGGTGACTAGTCGACTATCAAAATAATCCTTTGTGGCAGCCCTACGTGTAGCACATAAAATCAGTTCGAGGTCACTAAGCACAACCAGAATTCATACATAAGACACACTGTTAATTTTTCAAAAAATCTAAGGATTTTAAGAGCGACTTATTTTGTGGAAAAACACGACGGTCCGCTAGCACACCCTACCAAAAATAGCCAAACCAGTTCTGGTTCGTCTGTTTCTTTCTCCGTCGCCGCCATGTGCCTATGTAAACAAAGGCACTGTGCATGTGCGTTTTACCCATGTGCGATATTTTATTTTCTTATCATTGCCCAACATTATACCGGTATTACTGTGAACCGTATGATATGGCCCAACTCTAAGAGGGAGTATTTATGTTCTTATACATGTACTACGTGATTATCCACAAAGCTTCCCAGGAGTGGCCGATCACAAGTGTTAGGAGAGATGCACTTTTTTTTACAAATCCGCCTTTTTCACGACATGTGGCTGCAGTCAAATTCAAAATGAGTCCACCAAAATCTCTGCAAAAGTGCATGAACGGCTCATCCAGGAGGTCACAGAAGAACCCAGAACTGCAGGCCTCACATGGATCCGTAAGATTCAACAATAAGAAAGAGGCTGAACAAAAATGGCAGAGTTCCACGTGGCATTCATGTTTCCTCGTCAGCTCTCAAAAATAGATTTCATGACGACATTAGCACAACTTGAAGGATTCAACGTGAGATGCAGACGCTCGGTCTAAGAGGCAGGGTGCTTCTGGACAGGTTGCCAGCTCCTCACAGGGAAGCTTCAAGCCATCGAGCCTAAGAAGAGAAATTTTCCAGACATGCAGAAATGAAACAACGTAAAGTAGAAAGAGTGGAAATAAAACGAACATCTGACATGCCAGAGCACACCTTCCCATCTGTCAAACACGCTGGTTGTTCTGTTACAGCTTCAGATGGAACTGGCACTGCTGCTGAGAGAGAGGCAGAACCAGGATCATTCAGCCACACAACAACAATCCTGCACCTATGGCTAAGCAGCAAAGGAGTTTTCCAGGCTGATATAAATATCTTTGAATGGTTGGCTTATTCACAACTTTGCATTTGGCTTGCTGAAGGTCCAGGCTAATGATGCAGAGGCCTCAGAACAAGCTGGAGTTAAAGGCTCCTGCAGTGAAAGCATTTGGGAATAGCACAAAGATAAAGAAGCATGTTCAGATGTGAAGAGGTCGGCCAGTACGCTGACGGATTTCCCACAAAATACAGTTTTCTTTCACTAATAACACAAACCTCTTTAAATCAAAGCAGAAGCTCGACACACTGATGTCGTTGTTTTATTTCAAATAACAGATAAAAACCAGATAAGGTGCATCTCTCCTAACACTTGTGATCTGAGTAGTTGGACTGGACTCCCTTTGTCATTTTCCACAAAGAGCCTCGTGGCAGGGATTGATTACTGTGCTGCTGATTCCTGTAGACCTGCTGGGCCCGTGCAAATGCCTTTAGATGTGTGGTGCATTTTTAATGTGTCAATGGGGACCTAAGGCAGAATTATTATGGACTAAATTACAGCCACGGTACTCCAGTAGTAGAAAAATTATGTATTTTTGAGGCTTTTAGCTGCACAGCACATGGTTGATTCCCTGAACGGATGCTGAAAACACACTTTGCATCTTTTTGTCAGAGTTCCACACTGGGGCTGCTGGGAAAAGAGGCTCCTTGTTCTCGTGCACTGGTGCTAGTTATCATCTGATCATCGTAAAGTAAAAGTGGTTTTAAGACATTTTAAGGAGATGCTGCTGCCATCACTCCCTCAGACATCAAGAGCAAGCAGTCCTGCCGTGCATAGGGAGCAGAAGTTGTGTAGCGCTGCACTCCAGGCACTGACGTTGTAAAGAAAGCTGTTTGAGAGCTGAACTGCATGTGCCCACAGATGATGCACCGATCCTGCACACGGGTTTGTTTTGCAGCAGTTTGTTGAAACTGTGGATGACCGGGATGAAGCAAAATCACCTGAATAGCAACGAGGCTTCTTATTACTGTCACAGAAATGCATTGCATTATACGAGTGCACTGGGAAGTCTGGGACAGTGCAAACTTCACAGCACTGCTCATCAAAACAAAGCCAAACACTGATCTGCAACGTGTCACAGATACGTCCAATCACAGCCAAAACACAGAAGAACAATGTGTTTACAAATGGCGTGCTCATTATTCCCACGTCTCTTTCTTTTACCTTCTCTAAGCTTAGCTGACCTTCAGGTGAGACTAATCATCTGTAGCTAATTACTGCTCTACCTGAGTAAACAATGTGTTTTTCCATAGCGCGGTTCAAACGTTAATCATCGCACACAAGTGGGAAGTTGTAATTAGTTTGATAACAATAATTAAAGTTTGAAGTAGCGGCTGCTGGCTGCTAAAAAGGACTCTCTTGTCATTAGTAATTATGTGAAGTGATTTTTCTGAACAGACGAGGGTTTCTCGAGCTTTCAGTAAACTCCACGCTGGTTTTGTTAAAGAACCTTCAGCTGAGATTTCATCTCCACCAACACAAGCAGAGGTACAGGCTTAGGTGATGATTAAGCTCACACGAGCTTCCTGTTTGGCATCAAACCTGAGCAGTGACTGGCGTGCAGTAACAGTACACACACGTGTTGATATTTTGACATTTAGGGATGCAAAATAATCCATTTGAATGGATTTGTGCAAGTATTTTTCAGTATGAATGATTAAATAACACCAAAACAACCCTGCTGCTCTGCACATGTCAGCAGGCCATCTTTGTGACAAACAAACCATGGAGCAATAATGAGCTACCTCTTCAATAAGTTTCTCGCCTCCTGCTCAGCATCCAGCTCTGTCTCTAGTGCCTTGGAGAGCACTTGGCAGTGGTCCTCCTTGTTGTGCTCGGGATGAGAAATTCAGATGAACTATATCAAACACAGACAGGATATGAAGTTGGCCGGTGAGCGAGCCTGTGAAGCCTGGCTCATCAGCAGCGACTGAAATAAAGAAGTAAGAGTGAGCTATTTACCAACATGGTGTTTTTAAGGCTTTAACCTTTGTTTTAAACGAGTTCTGTGGTTACCATAGTGTTGTTGTTGCTAAGCAGACCAGAAAAGCTTAGACCTCTCCGTGCAGATAAAATCAATATCAGTGATCTCAGCACCAGACCTCATTAACTCTCGGAACAAAAGCAAAAACAAAAACATAAAAAATAAACTGAATTCTTACGAGGTTTTGCCCAATTAAAGCCAGCCTGATTGTCTTTTATTTATGGAATCATTGTCGTCCTTTGGTTACTTTAGTTTTCAGTCATTCGGCTTTTGTTTGAGGCGCACGGATTAGAAACGGGCAGCAGAAAAAATTCATTCTTCTTGGACGTTCAGCAGACAACGTTTACTCGTCCCAAATGTGACTCTGACAACATTGACAATAAAACTCTACCAACTCATTTGTTTTGTAACAGAATTTTAGTGACTAGCAGCTTTTGCTGAGTGGCCAAATGGTCCAGATGGATAGATATATGGATATGAGCAGCTGGTGGAGAAGAATAGACATGAGGAGGGTGTTTCATCACGGGTGGATTTCCTGTTCCAGCAGAGGTTGGCAGACTCTGAGTCTTTTCAGAAAGTTGGAGCTTTTATTATCGTTTTTTTCATTAAAATCATTTGTTTTTTTTATAGGTGCTTTTACAGGTGCTCCAGATGTTTTGTCACAGATGGGCTGACTTCTTCTTCATGTGGCGAAAAATACAAAAGTAATCAATTAATAATAAATTAAACTGGTGTATTTTAGAGGTGTGCATATGCTGACATGCTTGGACGTGTTTCCAAAGGGAAAAAAGTGATCCAGTGGTTTTTAATCAGCAGGTAGTTTTATCAGCTCACGTCTCTGCAGGCCAGTTTGATTGGGGGGCGTCGTTCATCGACTTTGTGTGAAGTGGACGAGCGCGATTGTGGGCGGCGTACTTTGTGTCGACGCTTTGCTTCATCTTCATGTTTGACAGACCTGCTCCACCAACCCTGTCGCTCATTTTGTGCAAAACTGTCCAAATGAGTCACTTAGCGGTGAGTGGGAGTCCCTTCAGCCCATGAAAAACATTCAAGCTAATTTATTGTCAGGCACTGAAACAATTACTGAATTGTCATTTTACTTTCAACACAAGTTTTCTCACAGGACCAGAGCAGTTAGAGATTAACTAAAACATGCAGAATACATTAAACCTAGACCTCTATCGTTCCTTCCTATCCGTCCCTCTGAGGATGCTCACAGCTCATTTACCCTTGAAGCTACATTTTTATTGTTAAGACTGGAGGGCTTTTCTTTCATCTCAGCCTTGCCTGCACTGCACATTTGGAGTAAGCCTGATGTATGTGCAGTGAAAGGCCAAATGGAGCTTTGCATTGAGAGAGAATTGGATATGCTGCCAGATTCTCACACAGAATACATCCCACAGATTGGCTGCTATGTTTGGCTAACGTGCGCGATCAGGTAGAGCGACATCCAGGATATTCTGCTGTCATTTGGCAGTGACTGTCTCTATAAAAGTCACCCCACGAAGTGTTTAGATTACAGGGTCACCTCTCGCTCGGCATGCTAAAGGAGGTAAGCAGTGCAGACGCTCAAAGCTGCTTCCTTGTCACGTACGCTGGAACAAAACCTGTAACTGATGACTAAATGCAAACTATATGACAGCATCCCAGACCCCATTAACCAAGGAACGAGTGAAGAGGCACGAAGCCTAAAAAAGACAGTGAACAATGGACAGACAGGAGGTTTAAACATGACTTGTGGGCATTTTTCATCTCAGAATATGTTTCATTTTTCTCCTTTCATTCAATTTGAGGAAACACACATTGAATTTATTTGTTTTAGGACTAAATAATAGTTAAATGGTTCCACAGTCATGATTTGTAACTTTCATGAAGTTACAAATCCATCTTTTTCACGACACGTGGCTGCAGTCAAATTCAAAATGAGCCAATAGAGCCCCGACCAAAAGTTTTACACCACATAAAAAAATGGCAAAACATTGCACGGTTGGATCTTAACCAGGTTCAGAGTAGAGCTTCAACGTGCAACAAGAACAAATGTGAGTGAGACAAAACATTTTTTTGAGCATGCAATTTATTGACAACAACGCTTTAACCCAATCATGCAAAATACGATTTTTTGCCATTTTTCAACTGATCCTAAACGTTTGATCAGGACTGTATGAGAAACAAAGATGTTTTCTGTCATCTTCTCTGAATAAAATATGGACTCGACAGAGAAGTCGTTGCATTTTGTGTCCATTTATATTTTGCACAGTGTTCAGGCTACATTACCGTGGCGACTGTATAGCAGCATTATTAAAATACACTTAAAAGAACACTGCACTTTTCTTTTTGCACACTTTCTTTAAGCATCACCATTAACATGCAGAGGATGTCCCAATAGTTGTTTCATTTTTGAATAGTGTGCATAGTAGCGTGACGCACCAGAGCAGCCTCGCCGTACGTCACCGGAGACACAAAACACGAGGCGATAAAGTCTATAAACGCTTCTCGCTGTTTTCACGGCGTGCACCTATGATGGAGGCAAAACTGGATGAACAAGAAACATTTAGAATCATCGCAGAGCGTTTCTCATCTGTCTGACGTGGGGCGGTAATTGAATTGTTTAGTGTTCAAACTTGGGCTCCTCCACACTCTCTGTGTAAATGATGTCCTTAGTCTCCATTGATCCGTTCTTTCTTTTTTCAGCGCACATCTAATAATTCTCCATCCTGTCTGTTACTAGTTAACATCATTCAGAGGTGATTAAGCAGCTCATAAATAAACAGAAACATGAAATTAATAAAACAAAACACAAAAGTGATGAGATTTTCTAAATAGGGCAAATTAGCATGTGTGCCTGTGAGAGTTGTTGGCGATCTATTAACACTATGCTAATGTCTAAACAAAGACACAGCCAGTTAATTTCAAGAGTGACCAGCTTTCAACCAAGGGCAGGTCGAAATCAAGCAGATGCAAACAGGGAGCATGCTGCCTGCTAACCTGAATATTGCAGTGGAATCACATGCACGTGTTTGTCTCCAGAAGCATCCTGGCAGTTTAGAGCAATGCGAGGCCCCCGGAGGAGACCTGATGGGATTTTTAGATGTACGGTCAAACTCGTCTGTTAGAATTTGCCGGGGGCGGTACGTGGCCTCAGATTGAGGTGGAGGCAGGACCCAACCAGAGCAGAGAACTCAAACTACACACACCTGTGAGGGTGGTGGACTGTTCTGCATAGAAGAGCACGAAGCTATTTATCGCATCGTGTAACATGCAGACATGAGTGTAACACACCTCCGTCGGACTCCCAGTAATAGCTGCAGGCTGCATCCTTGTATGCACCTTGCGTTGGGCTCTTCTCCCTCTGACGTCACTGTGTGTTCAGGTGCGTTTTGCTGTGTTACGCAGAGACATCAGTATTACAGAGCAGCAGGGATTTGTGAGGCCAGGCTCTAAGCATGGTGACGTTTTGGCAGCTTTCAGCCGTCCACCTCGCTCTGGTAATATGTGCCCGTCTCACTCCAATGCATGAACATCCTCGCAGCTACAGTCACGCATCAGGAGCAACATAAGACTCGCTTTTCTTTGGCTTTAAATTCTGAGCATATTTTCAGTAAACTACTGTATGTGTCACATTTTTTTTTATAGATTGTGTTTGTTTTACACAAATCCAAAGAATGCCAGCTGCAGAAATCAGCAGTGATACATCCCACACGTCCTCTATAAACTGTACCTGTATGCACAAGCAGAGAGCAGCCATGAATGTCCAGCTGCAGATATAAAGCAAACGTAACATGAGCAGTCTTTTGGTCTGCTGGCTCTTAAAATTAGGTGATGTTCTTCATTGTATTACTAAAGGTAACAAAGGCAGGTATGTCATTTGTTCCATCAGACAGACATCATTCACTTTCTGGATCCATGTATGAAATGTGATAGTTGTGCATTGTCGGGCTGCAGTGAGTTATATATTTAACAGATAAGTGTTGGCTTTGCAGTCAGTAAGTTCCTTCCCAACGCTGCGACTGTAGGACTTAGTGGAATATTTACTTTGAAAACTTCTTTGAGAGCATCAAATATCTGCCTCCAGAACACAGAGTTTGGGCTCTGAACGTCAGCAGCAGCGTTTTGTTCTGGTGAAGATGATCCGTAACTCTGGCTCAGTGTTTTACATCCAAGAAAATAGAACTTTTTTATTACTAATGTGCAACACTGTAGCTGTTTACGTATCCAGTTTAGCATCACTGCAAGGAAAACTCCACTAAGTTCAAAAAGACGTTTGCGTCTTTTACCAAATCCACAGCGCGCACATTCATCAAACGTTGCTGGATTAACCTTTCTAAGCTCTCTGCTTACTGGGTTTGATGGAAATGGATGCATATCAGAACCAGTTACATTTAATAAAGTTAATACAAAATGTATCAAAGAACATCTTATTGGCTTTTGAAGTTTTAAGTCTGCGTTTCATTAAATTTATATCCTTTTATCCTCTTTTTAATTGTTGCATTGTCTCACGTTATTTTCTGTAAAGCTCTTTGTGACTCACATCTGTGGAAATAAATATAAATAAATATTGTTTGCTTGCTAATCTCATGACTGTTGATGCATAAACACACATAATGTTCAGGAACAGCTTGATGCTTGCAGTCAAAGTGTGGCAGCAATTATATAAGCGCTGATATTTTGGGGGCTTTGACCTGTGGTCACTAAGAAACTGTGACAAGTAGCAATCGGGCCTGTGCTCTTCAGTGAGCGGCAAATGGGTGATGAAGGTTCAACTTGCCAGGTGGGAAAGCATTTCATGCAGGGAGAGTGGGAACTAGAGTCACCTTGCCTGGGGGGCAAACTTATGCACTTGCTGGAGTAAGTCAGTGCTGTTGCTGAGGACATGAAGTCAGTGACTCACGCTGGCCCAGGGCCGCTGGAGTCTGTCACCTTCAGATGGCCATTTGCCCGTCGGTGGAGAGACTTTGTCTGCTGGTGCTCACAGGCTGAGCCTCGCATGAGCAGGTGGCGCACAAACACGCCAGCAGGGATGTCTTTTTTGGCATCGTCTTTAATAAACATGGAAATCTTATCACAGTATTTTCAGGCTGCAGTGAGAGCACGGGCTGGACGCAGTTTTGATTACAGATGTTTGAGACGTTTGATGCCTTTTAGTAGAAAGTGACAGTTTCATTATTAACCTTTGACCCGTTAGATCGAAAGATGTGGAGGGAAACGATGTGAAACAACGTGAAATAGATACAAATGTGCCTTTACTTAATGTTCAGGATGATGCTTTTTTCTTTAGTTCTTTGTTTACATAAGTCGCCCGCACAGTGTCTTTTTTTATGACATTATACAAAGAGCTGAATGGGCGAATCCTCGGTGGTGTGGCAGGTTATTAATTGAGATCATCAATAACAACAGGCCCTGTTTTCTGTCTCTTGAGGAGATCATTCATCATGTGAGGTCGGTGCAATCAGGCGAGAAAAATAGGGCAGATCTGGTCATTGTGAGCAGCGTCTTGTAGAAGTGGAAATTTACTACACCCTCTCCACAGTGACAGAGTGCCATAACATCAGCCCCGCTTTGGTGTGAAATTACAACAGCGTGTTTCCGCCTGTGGTCATGTGCATGGCTGACAAATCCAATCAGGTATTAGACGTGTCTTTTTCCCCCTTGTCTTTGCATTTGTGGTTAAAAAATAAAAAGTATAAGTGGAATTATAATATCCTTGGCTTGGAAGTAGGAGAAATTTAAATGCAGAGTTATTTTTTAAAAAGATTGCACCATTATGAAGTGAATTCAAACAAGGTTGAAAAATGAGTAATAGCACAATACCACCTGTATCTGTGTGAGCTGGTGAGGCTCTCGCATGCTGACCGTTAAGCTGCTCAAACTCAAAACATTCAGAGGTAATTTTCATGTAAAATACATAAAGTTTTCAATGTGACACAGAGGGAGTGTTCGTTAATCGGGTCCCAAAACGATAAACTGTCAGGCACTCGGTAAAGGACATAAAATAGATTGAATTAAATTTGAAGTAAATCATAACAAAATGTGTGTTTTTTACAGCTATGCTTTATTTATGAACTTGTTTCCTTTGCCTTGCCTGCTTTTTACACAGTGGCATTTCCACAGTGAGTGTCCTTGGAACAGTCAGTCATTTATTACAACACTCTGACAGTCTGCCCTCTCAGAGGCGTCTGTATGCAGTAGTGATGGGATTTCCAGCTCTTTTTAGAGAGCCGGCTCTTTCGGCTCCGAACCGGCTCTTCAGGTTGTTTTGTTGTTTAATTAATTTATTATTAACAATAATATAAAATTATGCACAGAAGGAATTACTAATGTAAAAAAAAGTGGTTTTATTTATATATGTTTATATATAAATATATGTGGTGGCCCCTAGAGACAAAACATGTACAAACTCCAAAACACATTTCTAGCATGAACTGAACTTCCAAAGCAGCTACTTAGATCACTTAAATTACACAATTGAAAGCATGAAAGCATGTGTGTATTGTTTGTGTATTTATACACAAGCATTCATATATAGTCAAATAATAAAAAAATAAGTGTTCATTTACCTGTTACTACCACACACCAAATCCGGTCGTTGGTACTTGCTGGCTTGTGTAGCTTCTAACAAAAGCTCAACACTGCCCCCTAGCATCCTGGAGCACTTCTGTTGTGTTTTGTACGTGTTTTGAGTTTTTATGTGCTTCGGAGTTTTTACGTGTTTTTATGTGTTTTGGAGTTTGTACGTGCTTTGTCTGTAGGAGCCACCGTAAATATACTTTTATTTATTCACTCCACATAAAATGTAATAAATAAATCATATAATACAAAAATCAACTATTCACATTTCAACTTTTAACTATTTAAATTTTCAGCTTTTTCCTTTTACAAATTTAAAGTGAAACAACACAAAACGCTGCAAAGAACACAATTAAATATAAATTAAAATATGAAAACAAAAAGAAGATGCACATTCTCTGTCATATGGGCCTGCATGAACAAACTTTCTGAATCCTTTATCATCCGCAGCTGAAAATAGTTGTGGATGATTACTATACCTTCCTAATGTGACGTTGTTGTCCCTGGCTCTTTCTCTCCCTCCCGCTCTGTTCCTGTGCTACTGAGTGTAACTACCGCCCCTCCCCCCTCTGCCCAGCGTAAAGCACAAGGCTGGCGTGCAGAGTGACGCGGGAAAAAGTGCGAGAGAGAGGGTGAGAGAAAGAAAAACAAAAAAAACCCCACGGCTCGCGATAAGGAGCCGGCTTGCGTCGTTCACGTCAAAGATCCAGCTCTACTTTCTGTATCATTGCTTGGTACGGTAGTATGTCCATGGATAATAAGACCGGACTTAACAATCTGGTTAAAGTGGCGGGCAAGATTTC
Organism: Haplochromis burtoni; assembly: GCF_018398535.1. NCBI lineage: Eukaryota > Metazoa > Chordata > Actinopteri > Cichliformes > Cichlidae > Haplochromis > Haplochromis burtoni. The sequence goes on from NW_024582435.1 coordinate 1,628,446, forward strand.
AGGGAGGTCTCAGGTCCAGCTTGTGGACTTTTATAACAGGCAGGTGCTGAGGAAGGCCACTTCTGTCCTGTTGTGTTCAGATCATCCTCTCTTTAACGATTTTCAACTGCTTCCATCAGGTCGTCGTTATAAAATGACTGCAGTGAAGACAAAGTGACACAAATTGTCGTTTGTACCTAGTGCTATTATCTTAATTAACAACACTAAATTGTAAGTGTTGTTGCCATTGCACATTGCACTTTTTTCGATGGAATATCTAGGTTGTTTTCTCAGGCTTATATTATATTATAGTATTTTTTTAATGAGTGTACGTGATGTGTTGGTTGTATGTTTGTTGTTTGTTTTGACATACTGCGAATCAATTTCCCATCAGGGACAATAAAGTTACCATTGACCATCTAAGAGCCATTTCGTTCGTGACCGACCCATCACTAGTCTGCAGCTGACACACGTGTTCTGTTCTGTAGGTAGTTTGATGCCACTTTACTCAAACGACCCCCGACTGCTCCGATCACTAACAACAACCCAGCCAGGATCCAGTTCCTGTACAAAGACGGAGACATTTTGTAACCTTAAAGGCTCTGGCCTGATTTCCTGCTCAATATTACTTTGGAGTTCATGCGTGTTGTGAACTAGAGCTGTGCATTTTGTTCCCCATTTCCTCCAACTGGACTCCAGTGGGAAAAGCTTCAGATCCGGTGTGGGTACCAGGAATAATTGCAGCCACCCAAACCTACAGTGACACACGAATGGGTGCGTCAGGATAGTCAGTGAAGTTTTCTTTAGAGCTGGAACATAAAACATTTGTTTTGAAGAACGAGTCTGTTAAAACTGGGTCATTCCACAGTGACGGAGAAACATCACAAAGCTGTGCCGGAGCATATACGTAAGAATGAATCGTTTGTTTGCTTTCTGCTAACGAGGCTGTGTTGTCTGGGCTTGTCAACTAAGATCTAATTACTGACACTGCTTTATTTGCTCTCACATAATGGAAACATTAAATCAGTACTGCTCCCAAAACAGCTATTAACCAGTGAGCTAACACAGGTCAGTTTGACTACGCCTGCATATTTCTCTGCAGTATGTAAGGCGTGTAGCCCAGACACAGATTTCCTGCTATTTCAGCCAGGGCGGCGTGTCCACAACAGCTTCTTTATCGCGCGGCCATGTGCTTGAAACCTGGGAACTGCTCACTCATACAGGCCGCTGCATCCCCGCTCTCGCCCATCAACAGATTTGTAATAATTTCCCTATAAAACCATTAACATGTGCCAGTTTCATGTCGGAGGCGAGTGTTTGATGTGTGGTTTGTGTGAAGCTGCTCGGCACAGTTTTATGCAAATGCACCGTGAAGAGCTGAACACTACAGCGTCGCAGCAAAAGCCACGGAGGTCTGTTTTTTTTCCAGTCTGCAAAGAGTTTTTGTGGCGTGCGCTCACGCAGCCATCGTACACTACGTTCAGAACATTCACGTGAAATGTGTCAAACACCTTCAGATTATTAGCAGCTCTGTAAACAATTAGACGTGTAATCCAGCTTTGTTCTCATGAACAGCCCTCGTCCCAGGGCGCCGGTCTGTGTCTATACTGCAGGTTTCCCATTTCATCTGTGATTGGATGCCTCGAACCCAGGAAGCTGCAAATAATTATATTTCTCTTCTGAGATAAGAACTGGAAATATTTTTTCTTTCATTTTTTCACCTGCCTGAAGTTGACTTAAAGTCGTGACTTGAAATTGCACATGAACCTTCTGCACACCTTTGCAGTGACTCAAGGATTTATTACACGAGGACACCAGACATTCGAGTTAATAGTCTTACCAACAGCATTTTCTGATTAACAGTATTTTATAACCTGTTGGCTGCTTTGGCACAGAACTTAAAGCGTAATCAGATTACTGGTTTTGATCCACCTTACTGCTCCATAACTGCTGTTTTTGTTTGAAATGCTCGAGAAATGAAAATGAAAAAGGAAACTTGAATTCAAATTCTTTCCGCTCAAATGCAAACGCAGCGGAGTGCGGTTAATATGTGCAATAAAATGGATGCATATTTAAAGCCACTTGTTTGGACAGTGTTATTATGTTCGTGCTCTAGTCTCACTGCACTCGGACCTTAAAGGAAGTTTCAGTTTCCGTGTGTTTCTAACCCATGAAGGCTGGTGAAACGGATCATTTTTCATTTGCATGTTTTAAATAATAAACCCTGTATTTTTTATTCCCATGAATCCTGCTGCTCTTTCTTGAGTCTCCATGTTGGAAACTCCGGAGGTGAAAACCAGTTACTCATGAAATGAAGTCATGTGTTGAGTCTGGCGGTGCCGCGCGTGTTTCCTGTGGAGACAAATAGCCAAGCTTACCTCGTTTTTTCTCCCTGTCTATGTAAGTAAGACGTTTATAATAATTTCAGCTGTCAGCACCAGACCTGAAACATAGGTTTTACATCTTGTACCTAATGAGGTCTTTATCAGAGCAACACTACTACAGTCTTTCATTAAATATGCATAAGCTTAGATTCAGGTGTTGACATAGCGTTGCTTTGGGAGTTCAGTGAAAAATGTGCTCCAACCGTTTAATGCTGAACTGTGTTCTTTTGAATCCCCCTCAGATTGCATCATCGCTGTCTTGTTGAGGCAGCATCACCCACTAGGAGGACGCATCCACACGTACACTCGCAGGCACTGGCTGGTTTTTCTCACATCGATTCACTTTGAACAACTTCAATTTTGAATGATGTTTCATGTCTCTTTCCAGCACCCCACTGTGCTCGCGCCTCACTGGCACTGCAGCCGTGTCTTGGAGGGATAGCAAAATGCCAGCCCTTATTCGCTCCTCGCAAACAGCTACCAGCTATCGCGCTCCTCTGAAAAGCACCCGTGAAAAAACCAGCGGGGAACGTTTGACAGCCAATCTTTAAGCATAAGTAAGAACGGAGGCAATGAGAGAGGAAGACATCTGAATTCACCTTTTAGTTCAATATTTGATTCCTTATTGTTGATTTTGAAATATTTCTGCACTTTACCCAATAAGACTCACCTTAGAAACAAACTCAGTAAAAGCTTGATTATTCTTTTGTTCCACGTGAGACATTTAGACATGTTCAAAGTTTGTTGTCATGGTTTTTGGCCTAAATTAGGAAACTAATTAGAGAACACTGAAAAGGAGCCCCATCAACACGCCGTCCTTCGGTATGCAGAAACATGTCATTGTAGAATTTGGGGGTTTTTTTGGTTGCCAGTCAGTGAATGTGTTGAGTACCATGCAAAGTACAAAACCCTCTCTTTAACTGTCATGTTTGAAAGCTTGAAAGCCTTCCTCATCTTTTCAAGAGCAGGGATTGCTATCATTTGTCTTGCAAAGCTTGAAAGCTTTCAGCTTCTTTTCTCAGCTGAAATTGCTGTAATTCATTGGACAATAAACAAGACAAAGCTGCTGTTTTTGACAGAATTGTTAGGAATGCCAGAAAAACGTGTAGGAACGAAAATAAGACGCTGGCGTTATCGCAGACAGGCCGAAGTCGACCGATTATCCTGACGAATCTACGTCAGATAATGCGAGGAATGCAGCGGTAATGTGTAGCTTTTAGTTTTAATACTACTGCCTTAACTCTCTAAACAAGCTGAATATTTGCTGTTACTGTATGTAGAGAAAAGCTAAAGTATGCCAGTGCCTGTATGTGTGTATTAAGAATGCCAGGTTGTTCAAACAGCAGCACGTTTTCTTCCATGAAGCGTCCCTTTTTGGTCAAATAGCTTCACTATTCATATACATATTACATGAGTTTTCTCTTCATCCTCCCTCTAGTGTACTTGACTTTTGAAAACAGGATAATAATAAAAAAATCAGAAGGGAAAGAGACAAAAAGTCTGTCTTGAATGTGGATGTCAAGTAGTCTAGTTTTCATCTTCTGCTGCTCTGAGCTCGTACTGTGTTTGACTCTCCATCTCTGACTGTATTTCATTAAAAATGCAGAAAGTAAACACGGCTTTCAAATCCACACCTGTGGAAATACCTGGTCTGCAGAAATGAGCAGCTGCAAGACATGTGTCTGAGCTGCTTAGACAGTGTTGTTGATGGTTGTTTGGCGTCTGCTCCCTCCTCGTTTTTATTTGCATGTATTGATTTGCTGTACACTTTTAAAATGTTGCAATAAACCTTTTAAACCTGTTTGGCTTAAAGCTGTTTTTCATTAAACAGTAAAGAAGAGCCGAAGAATGACGAGACTGGGGTTTAATAATCATGCCTCTCAGTGGAGTTGGACAGCTCCATAAATGTTTCAGTCCTGCAGTTTTGGTGTGTTTTGAACATTGTGATGAATCTGCACAGAAAATACTGTTTGGAAAATAAAAAAAATCTCTATTTGGAAAAATTCTGTTGATGACAGAGAGCAGATTGTATGGAAGCCCGTTTCCGCGACTAAAAAAAAAAAAAGGATTCATAACTCAAAATTCCGAGTTATTTTCTCAAAATTTCAACATATTAACTCGAAATTTCAATTTATTAACTCAAAATTTTGAAAAAAGCAACTTGAAGTTTCGAGTTAGCGCTGCCAATCAGTAATCGACGTGAATGACGTCATTTCCTTGTTACCCGGAAGCTGAAGCCTCAGCTACAAATGCTACAGCTAAGCTACCGGTATTACATCCAGTCGTGAATTCACAGATTGCTGAGTGTTTTCAGCCTGGCTTCACAAATGATGAAATCCTTGTGTTATTAGCTGAATCATATGGTGTTACTATCAGCAAACGTACTCGGGAAAGCGCCAATTTGTTGGGATCCGTTTTTGAGTGCGCGTTCCTCTGCGCCATATGCTTCCGGGTAACAAGAAAGCGACCTCATTCACGTATATTTTTGATTGGCAGAGCTAACTCGAAACTTCGAGTTACTTTTCTCGAAATTTCGAGAAAATAACTCGAAATTTCGAGTTATGGATACTAGCTGTTTTGTTTTTATTTAGTGGCGGAAACGGGCTTCCATAAGATTGTGACGGGCAAACAGAAATCAAATAAAATTACTAAAATACCAGCATGTCTTTATCCTGTCTTCCTTCTCTCACTCCAACCAATCACAGCAGATGGCCCCGCCCCTCCCTGAGCCTGGTTCTGCTGGAGGTTTCTTCCTGTTAAAAGAGAGTTTTTCCTTCCCACTGTCGCCACAGTGCTTGCTCACAGGGGGTCATATGATTGTTATTATTGTAGGGTCTACCTTACAATATAAAGCACCTTGAGGCGACTGTCGTTTGGCGCTGTATAAATAAATATAACTAAAATTTAATATAACTAAAACGGTGCTCATCTTTACAAACAAAATCGCTCCAGACTCTAGGAGATATTTCCAAACCTAATATAATTCTTTTAAAGTATTTTTCTCCATATCACATCAGCCACAGCGTTCACATGCTTTTTTTCATCTTTTTTAAGTTAATCGAGTTTGGTAAAAAACCAACTTACTCTAACCTCCACTGTAAGAGAAAAATACCTGATTTAAATTATGCTGATATTCCTTTGACGTTTGTCTTTTTGTAAATCTTTGAGCCACCTTCAACAATGCTGACATTTCTACATCTGCTGTCATGTGTCTGTGAGTTGCTAGCTGACATGCATATGCACTACTGAAAGTGTTTACATCACAGAAAATTGTTTAGCAGCTTTCAGAGTAGTTTTTAGTGTCAGAGCCAGCGAGGTCTGCCCCTCCCAGCTCAGCCATATTTTCCTTTACCTAACTAAGCTGTTTGTAGTGCCTGAACATAACCACTGAGTTAAAGTGACCCTAAAAAGAAGTGCAAATACAAAGGTCCCAGCTGGTGGGCTGCATTGCTGCACCAGTGGTGTCAGAGCATTAACTGCAAAGGTCACTTTGTGTGTAACAGAAAGATGCAGCTGGATCATCGGTCACCTTAACAAAAACATTCGATAACCGAGCTTAATGTTGGAACTTCAGATGAAGAATCCGAGTGTGTGCTTGTCACTTTATTTGGCAGGAAGTGTATATAAAATAAATATTTATGCAGTAACGCCTTCAGTATAACCTAATTTATAAAACCAGTGAACTTGTAAAATGGGTATGGGAGCAATGATAATTAGTATGATGAAGTTCCATTAGCTGACACACATCACTTCACATTCGGATATTAAAGGACACGAGTACATACGAGTGAGTCCATGCATGAGATGAACTGATCTGCTGTGGAGTTTCTGCTCACGTCCGCAGCAGGTAGTTTGTAGCTGCATCTCAAGCGCTGACATTGATTATCTCTCTCATTTTGATCATTATTGTTAACGGCGGCTGCTCACACAAATACTTACTCTATGTTACCGTGACAACGTATCACTGCTACTGTAAATGACACAGTCCGACCTCGGAAACGGAGACATGAAAGACTTTGTTCATTGATGACTGTGAGGACCACAGCACACAGACACGCCTCACTGTTGACTTTATTGTTCATTTAGTTGTTTTTAAAGCCATTTTTGTCAAATGAATTTCTAATTTGCTGCTCGGAGCTTTGCTACAGTCAAGTTTGTATTTATGTTTGTGCTGATGTTTAACAAGGCTCTTTAAAGGTCATGTAAGTTGTTTTACTATTATTTCCCCCCTAATAAGCTATCCTCATGCTTCATTTAAAAAGAGCATGTATGGTCCTGCACATATTAACCCAAATCTACAAGTTGCTGCCAGCCTTGTTCATTAGCTGCATAAAGGTCACGCATCGAGTAATGAGGCGAGCTGCACAATTCCACAATTAGACTTTGTTCTCATCAGTTTTGGGTGGCACTGCTGAACTCTCTTATTTTCTCTCTTAATTTGACCTGAAAGGATTTGTGAAAAAGTCAAAGGCTTAACGACTGACTGAGCATTTATGCTTATTGGTGTGCTGTTAGGTATGTTTACAGCGTTTATTTTCAAACCAGTAGTGATAAGTCTGTGAAACTGCTTGCATGCCGTATTATTATTCACGATGAGTGAGTGAAAGTGGATCGAGTGAAGTTGTGCCTGCGTGCAGAAGGCAAACTCGGGGCTATTTGTTTAAATACAAAAACGATTTTTACCACGACACATCAAAAAAAGGCGTCTCGTAACCTTTTAGTGGCGTCTGTCTGTTTTGCATGACGGGGCACATCGGATGGCCTTTTTCCCATTTTCCCTGAGCCACCTGAAGTCACGGAGGTGTAGCTTTCAGGCTCGCGTTATAATCACTCGATAGTGGGGGAGGAGGAGACGCTTAACAATTTTCCATCCCTCCACCTTCAGCATCGGACACACCAAATTGATTTTAATCAGGCAATAAAGTAGATCTGATCCTCTCTCTGTTGACTCACTTTCATGCCCCAAAGAGGCCGACCTGATCGACTTCTCTGATGGATTTTAGTCATAACTGCCAACAGCAGCATCAATACAGACAATCTCTTTCATTTCAGTTGCATTCAGAGAAGACTGGGGCTCGGTTGGTGTTTGTGGAGAGGTTTCAATAGTTTATGTCTCAAATACTTTGATCCTTTAATCCCCGTCCTCCTGAGACGGATAAGATAAAAAATGCACGTCTAATAACGTCACAGTAAGTGTTTTTGTTTGAGTTTTGTTTGTGTAATTGCTGTTTCTGAAACAAGCATAGAAAAATATGACTACGGCGATGCTGGAACACTTTGCATGTGTAACGTTGGTTTGAGTATCTGTGTACTGCACACATTGTTAGTACTTCTTACAGTTGGTGTAAATGTAATTAAGGCTTAAGGGGCAGATAATTAAAGAGCCAGCAGGAGCGTCCTTTCAAGAAGGACTTTATAGGTTTTATATTAAAACAGAAATTGAGAAGTAATTGTAGTTGGGCTGTATTATTGTAGACTGGTTACCTTACAATACGAAGCTCAGTGGGTGACTTGTTATTTGGTGCTATATAAATAAAATTGATTTGAACTGAAACTACTATCTGACAGCAGCATGCTGATATCTAACTGTATATATCTAAAAGCAGCATTTTTAGATTTTGCTTAAAGCTGAATGAAAACTGAAAATATTCTCTTCTCACCACCCAGTTGGCAAGTTTTGCCTGCAGTAGACCAACATAAAATCCCCAAAGCTGTGATATTCAGAGACCCTCCTTGAAAAATAATTTCCATTTTAAAATGTGACCTTTATGCAAAGTTAAAGGGCAAACGCACCCTTCTGGTCCACCGGTCCATTGTCCTGTGTCCGTCTTGTTTTGCGCTTCAGATCATATCAGATTTATTTTACCCTGGAAACGCATAACCAGGGCCCTTCAAAAATACTGGGTATACGTGATAAAACTGTTGCACCGAGTGTGTAAATCCTGACATTAGTTTCACATAAATATGTATGATGATGGAAATGGTTTGCATAAAAAAAGAAAAATACTGGAAAAGGCCAACGAGTGGTCACAGTTTACAAAAGCACAAATGCTGTTTTATCTTTGCTTTTTTGGTTCATTCAAGACTCTGCAGGGCCTTTCATACAAGCCTATAATACAGATCACACTACATATCTGCAGGGCAGAAGGCTGCTCTTCCTGTCCCACAGCTTTGCAAAGGAATTGAGATTTTTGTCTCGTTTAGGAAATATTAATGGAGGCAACTTGTTTTTTGCTTGAGGCTGGGATGTGAGAAGCACTCAGCGTCGTTCCCCGCTTTGTTTAACATGTAATAAATATTTCTTATCATTTCCTCACACTCATTACAGATACTAAACCACTTACATGTGCATTAGCATTAGCATTAGCAATATGATAACAGAGAGTCAAGATAAATTCACGAGTTATTGAAATGCTTCTGTTGTAAAGGTTACAGGATGTACTGCAATAATAACAGCCTTGCTAATATGTACTGTGCAGTCGACTTTTATGGCTGTTAGAAGTTACAGTTAAATACTTTATTTCTTGGCTCTATTGTATGAAGAAAACTCTGACTCCCTGAATTTGTTGAGTCATAGCAGATGATGATAAACACAGTGCATCATGAGCACAGTGCATCACAGTGACTCAGTAAACCATAAGTATTTAACCTAACCTTTATTTAAACCATACTGCACGACCAGTATGAGGACCATTTACTTCCTCATTTGCGTTCTTCCATTTCCTTTCTTTTGTGTAATATAGTGTTTTTACTCCTGACCCATCAGGGTATGGACTCCACTACACGCCTAAAGGTGTGCTGTGGTTTCTGCATCAACATGTTAGCAACAGATCCTTAAGTCCTGTAAGCTGTGAGGTGGAGCCTCCAAGTATTAGATTTGCTTGTCCAACACATCCCACAGATGCTCGATTGGATTGAACTCTGGGGAATCTGGAGGCCAAGTCGGCAGCTCAAACTCAAACTGGTTGCTGTGATCCTCAAACTGTTTCAGAACCTTTCCTGATTTGTGGGAGGATGCGTTCTCCTGCTGAAAGAGGGAGCACGGTGTATGTGCTCTGCAACATGCTTAGGTGGCAGTAGTCCTTATCAATAAACTTCCACATGGATGGCAGGACCCAAGGTTCCCAGCAGAGCATTAGCACAGTTCCCAGCAGCGTAACATTGCCTGGACATGGGCACCTTGACAGATGGAGCTCCATACACAACAAACTGCCATTCTTCACCTTTCTACCAGAACCAGCATGAACTTTTTCTGGAATCTGAGCTACAGCAGCTCGTCTGTTGGATCGGACCACACGTGACCCTGTCGCTGGTTTACCACGTTCCTTCCATGGACCAGTTTTTGTAGAGTCTTACTGCTGCAGACTGGGAACTCCCCACAAGAGCTGCAGTCTTGAACCTGCCAATATCCTTCAGATTGCCCATTTCTCCTGTGCCGAATACATCAACAAAGCACATTAACTGTATTTATAGTGGTGTTGTACAAGCAGAGGAGGACGGCCGTAGTGATAGATGAAGCTATACTGAACATCAGGACATTTTTTTAGATAGATCGATGACACTGTACATTTCTTTATAAAAAGAGCTTTATGCATGAACAGAGCAATACTCCCGGGAAGCATTTTCTTTAGCCCTTGGTTCATATCCCAGTGAAACGATCACACCACTATCATGGCTTATAAGGCCGGTTTGTGTTGTGAGTAACATTGGAAGGGACATGTTGGAATGAGGCTAATCAGATCTGCGTAAGCCGACTCCCAGCTGTGCAGCTTTGCACATTTCACTGATAACTAAAGTGGAAAACCTTAAATAAAGGGCAAGTCCATCTTAATCGCATGTTTCTATGGTCCAGTGGCAACCAATGAGACAGAAATGTCACATTAGCCAAGTGAAGGGTTTTTTTTTTCACTATATAAACAGTCAAACTATTGTTGCTTATTTTGGCTTCACATTAAATAATCAATTTTGGCTATGACCACTTAAGAGGTTAAAATGTAACTAATATGTGATACTATGGAACAACATAATCGCTACACATGACTCTTATTATTATTCTTAGGCTACGTTCAGTCTGCAGGTCTTGATGCTCAATTCCGATTTTTTATTCAAATCCGAATAAGTAGTGTTCACACTACAAATAAAATGCGACAGCAAACGCGCTCTAGTGTGAACGCTCAAAGCGCCAACATGCACAAAAGAAGACGTCACACACAACGCGCTCAGTTTAGACCCAGAGCAACAGTATTGGTTGACTGATGGCCTTAATATAAAGACTTCAGACTTTACGTTTCCCAATTTTTTTAAGTTATTTTGTCATTTACATAGTAATGTAAATAACCTAATAATGATCCTTATTGCTGTTTTAGAGGAGCGGTGCTTCAAAGGATAGTTGCAGATTATACAGTATAAATAAAATGTTCACGTTTCTCCAACATTGTCTTTCCAACAGTTTCACTGACATCTACGCTGGATGGCCAGGAAGCGTTCATGATGTCTTCTCCTGCGCTGATAATTGGCGTCTGTCTTGTGTCAGTGACGTAAAAGACAGATTTAATGCGACATGACCATCAAACAGCAGTCGCTTTCTAAAACATCGGATATGTATCGGATTCAGGACCACATATGAAAGTGACCCAGATCGGATTTGAAAATATCGGATTTGTGCCGTTCACACTGTCACACCATGATGGATATGGGTCGCAGAGGGTCAAAAAAGTCAGATTTGATGCGCTTTCGCCTGCAGTGTGAACGTAGCCATAGTCACTTGTGCCACATATGGCTGTGTGGGGTTCACAGAGAGAGACGCACTTTCTCATTCACACCCAAGTAATTTAACACGCATGTCTTTGGCCCTTTGTGGCACAGGAAGAAAGTTCAAAGTCCAGTTGCAGTCTTGTAAAACATGACCTTTTCAGAGGATTTTTTTAAAGTAATAACTATTTTTTTTAGTAGTAGTGTAAGAAGAAGATGACTTGTTCTCTGTCTATCAGGTGTCTGTTGGAAAAAGTCTGTCGGATAAACTGAAAACAGCAGATGGGACGTCAGTCTTTAAGAAAATCCCTCCGTCAGTCATTTATCTCACATGCTTTGACTGTAAGCAGTGTGCCCACAGCAGGATTAATGCCATATTTAGACTCGCTCCAGTGTTAGAGGAGAATCAAACTGTAAATATGTATATAATCTTAATTCAGTCACTCATTGTTTTATCTTTTCTAACTCTATAGCTGAAATAAAGAATGCGAACATACTGTTTTTGTGTTGTTTTTTTACGAGGTGATTTTGAATTGAAGTCGAGTGTGGAGTTGTTAAATAACGGCCGTCTCTTTGCACCGTGAGGAGGCCGGGAGGATGTGATCCCTCACTATAACGGCTTCACTCCACTCTGATAATGCTGTTTAATCCGGAGGCTACACCCAAGGCACCGACATGCCCACAGCCTCGCGGTGGAAACCTTGACTGGCACTTCACCCCTCAGTGATGACAAAAACCCCGTCTACTTAAGCAGCTATTACTCCACCTGATTGGTAATCATGACATGGAGTGTGGCATAAATCTCTCACACTGCAGCTGGTTAAGATAGAGGTCTTTGAAGGAACACAGTGATTAGGTGACCTTGGATGGAGCACAGAAAGGGGGCCAAGCGAGGAGCGGCTTTGGGGGGTTGTACTTTTCTATTATTGGCGGTATAATGACACATTCTCATGCAAATGAAATTCACATACGTAGGTTACAGCCCATTTTTAAGAGCTTGAAACTGTACAGCTCCAAGCTCATCTTCATTTCTTACCCTGCTATTCATCCTCACACACTTACTGATTTAATTTGGACAAACTAAGAAGCAAAAAGTTTTTCTTCTTCTGATAAATTCTCAAACAGCAGGTTTGCTGCATTGTTTACACAGTAAAAAACAATTAAAGGAAATCTGGCCTCACACTGAGTTAATACACCTAACAGCTTAAATCAGCACCTCTTCAACGGTCTTTGGAATTAATTTGCATCTGAAAAAGCCAACAAAGCTCTTCCATGTGGAGATGATCTCGATGTATAGTTTAGAACAAGAACATTAGTTTGACAGGTTACCCTGTGGGTAAAGTGGATGCGCTCATTCACAGCTGACACGTCAAATATAAGGTCTGAATTCAGATTCTAGACATGCAGTTTGCAGCTTTTATTAAGCTGAGCTTCTGAAACAGTTTGTATGTTTTCATTAAAAAGTTTATTGTGCTAATAATGCATTTATTAATCGTAATGTAAACATTAGGGGTGCAACGATACTCGTATCGATATTGAACCGTTCGATACAGTGCTTTCGGTTCGGTAAGCATATGTATGAACAATACAAATTTTTTTATTTATTTGATCAACTTTCCTTCTGACGATGCTGTCTGTGTTGAGCGCTCAGCGGATCTGCGTTCGACTACTCCGCCTAGGCTGCACTGTCGAGCGCAGATCACTGAGCGCAGCGCAAGCTAGCAAGACAGAAGCTAAGCTCGTTGCAACATGGCAAATTGAACCTCCCCCACCCTCATTCAGATCTGGCGTTTGGAACTATTTTGGTTTTCATGTGACGTATGACCCTGAAGGTAAGCGAGTCATGGACTAAAGTAAAACAGTATGTTGGATGTGCCACGCAATGCTCAATTACATGGGTGGGAACTAGTGTTAGCGCAGTTAGCTCGTTAACGTGTTGACGCCGTCCAGCCCCACGCACGGGGCGATCCGCGGTAGCTCGTTAACGGAGATTTGCCGTGTTGTGGCGTTAACGTCATTTCAGATTAACGCTGACAGCACTAGTGGGAACACAACGAATATGACTGCACATTTACTCCGACATCATCCTAGTGCAAAGACAAGTGGAAGCAGACAAAAACAACAAGCAGCATGCTACAAACTTTACCCGAGTCATTTAGACAGCCGTTAGCACAGGATTCTCCTTATGGGGACCTGATATGTTTAATATGCTGCTGAGAATATAGCCCAGAAGAAGCGGATAGTATAGCTTTTATTTTGGAAAGAGCCATTTCTCTGTAATAAACTCTCTTTTCCAAAGATGAGTGATTTCTCCATCAGATAGATTATTTTTTATTACTTTGTTGTTTCAGCAACATTAAATTTAAAAACTGTACTTTTGAGTTAAAATATATATTTATAATTTTAATAAATGACAAATTAAAAAGGCATGAACATTTTTTTTGTATCGAAAAAATATCGAACCGTGACACCAAAGTATCGAACCGAACCATGAATTTTGTGTATCGTTGCACCCCTAGTAAACATAAGCAAAATAAGGTTGTTCATGTCAATAAGGCAGTTGTATTTACAGATAGCAATGTGGATTTTTTTAATGCCCCGGTTTCTCGACTGGCATCACAGATTTCAACAGTCTGTCAGCTCAGGTGATGAAAATCATCGGATCGTCTCCGAGGTAGAGTCACAGAGTCCTATTTATAAGTTCCTTGCAGTAGAGTGAAGTGCACTCAAAATACTGGAAATATCTACTATATGTTTCTGATGTTTCTGATGTTTGAATTTAAATTCATATATATGTTTTTGACACATGCATATTGTACCAACAAGCACAGCGAGTCAGACGCTGTCAGTCAGGACAACAAGGCAGCCTGCAGGGTAAACAAGGTGGCTTTTAGCAATGTGAGAGAAGAATCAAAGTGACAGTCACAGCAGTAACGTTGCTATTTAAACGTGTGTAACAGCAGCGGCGTGCGTCTCTGTCGTCAGCGTGGACTTTGATCACGCTTTAAGTTGCCCGTCTTTGTCATTAAGCAGCGGAGCTACGCAGGAACTCTGATTCTTGTAACTTTGTGACCACTGCTGCGGTCGCCGCTCATGAAACAAGAGCCAGGGTGACAGAAAACGACATTAATAATCCTTTAAGCTCTTAAATTTCAAAAGATTACTTCTGGCTGTCATGTGGGTGCAGTGCCACGCTGATCCATCTGCTAAGCGTTTCCTTTCCACTACTGTTAATTAGCCCAGTCCTCAAGACCCACTTAGCTTGCATGTTTTGCGCTGTAGACATCCTGCAGACGGCTGCACATCTGATCCAATTAAGAGCTACACATTCACCTGACACCTCAGTCAGATCAGGTGTGAAGAGCTCGGTTCTCGTTCAAATTGGAGACATTTACTGTAAAATCTTCACAGGCAATTATAAGACATTGCATCTTGTCATGAGAAAGCACGGAGCGGCGCCTAACCCGAGTAAAAGCTTTAACATGCTCATCTTAAATAAATCAATCAATAAAATGGGTTTGAGAGAATTTCAGGAAATAAAAGAAATCCCCCAAAATCAAACCAATAAATCCCTGTAACTCAGCATCAGGTGAATTCATCCTGATTGTTGTTGGCGAGACCAGCACAGACCCGTCACAGTCTGATAAATCAGAGCTAGAAATCACCTCGCTCACCTTAACATTAGCGAGGATTCGGTTACTTTGACTTCACCTAACTGTTAGCAAATGTTTGTGCAATAAGACAGTAAACTCATCAAAACCCCACAAAGGAAATCAGAATGCTTTGAGAGCTGTTTTAATATGTTGTGAATCTTTTAATAACTGTGATAATGTGAACAGTAATGATTGTTATCGGGATTCATTTCCCTTGCGCGCTCTTAATGTTATTGAAGTTGTAACGTATCAGATAACGTGTCAGATATCAACATCATTCATGCCTTGTTCACATAATTCTTGTAATATAGTTATTTCTTCATAAATGCATCCTCGGCGGTGGGATAAAAGGGTAGGAACGCAGCTTAAGATCGCTCTCATGAATCATTCATTGTTTACTGGTGCAGGGATTTGTGCCAAGGAGCAGGAGGCCATTCCACCATTGTCTCCTGAAACTTTTCATACGGTGCTGCCTTTTAATAATTTGTTGACATGCCCCTGCTGTTGTTGCGAAAATAAAAGTGACCTCTCTCTGTAGTGAAGGTCAGGCGGCATCTAATGAAGGCCCCAAAGCCTACAGCATTGATTTCTCACCCGCTTCATGTCGAGAATGCAGAGCTGCTCAGCATCGCCACGGGGGATGGCCGCGGGTGCAATCTGGTGTTTCCTGGAGACAGTTATGTGGTATCTCAGATTCTGTAAACATAATTGCTTATCTGTCTTAGTACATTATCATTTTCTCCCGTCTCAAACAAAGCTCCGTCTCGAGCTGGCTTGAGAAAAACAACTTCTGGAGTCGAGAAAAAGAGATTTAGGGCAGCGGATCGGATGTGCCCGTAAACGGCCGGGCGTGCGTCCAGGAGTGCTGCGACATTCTGCAATCGCTCATCGGCGAGCAGAGTCACGGCACTCTCTCGTCTTCATATGCTGATCAGATTTGACGCGGATGGCATTTAAGTCTAAATAGCACATGGCGTATGTCACTTCTAGAGATACGCTTGTAATAAAGATTCATTATGCAGGTGTGAGGCGTCATTGAGATGCATCGCACTACTTTGCATCTTTTGGCAGATTAAAGATATGAAGATTAAGGCAGAGACCGCATTATACTGTTGTTATGCTTAATAACCTGCTTGGTTTGGCTCACAGCCCCGCACTCATCCATAATGCATGTGACCTGCAGCTGGCCGGGATGCCAAGTGGACTCTGACGCTGTGAGACGTTTGAGATCGCTGATGTATGTGCGCGTCTGTGGACTCTATAACTCTGTGCACTCTGAGCACATCAGGCACAAACTTCAGGAGACCTTTTCCGGTTGTGACTTCAGCCCACTGCGGATCAAACCCGTGTCAGTGCGTTCACCTTCACCCTGTCACCATTTCACGGCTCGTCCCTCCACAGAGCACTACCTGCTTGTTAAGTGCTGACGTATCGACCTTCTGAGAATACAGTTTCCAGGTCAGAGCCTCGACCGCGTAGGCTCAGGCTTCTCTTTATAGTCCCCCACTGTTCGTATAGATGAGTCTAAAAGAGTCGTGTTTTTCTTCCTCAGACAGGCATTCAGTTTTTGGTGATATGAGATGCAATATTCTTGTGCTCACTGACTCTTCCCCTTTTTAAAATTTCATGATATTTCTGTAGCTATCTGGTAACCAGCCTGGCTTTGTTATCCCTCCAAAGATTTGCTATTTTTAAAAAAATAAGCCAAACAAAACATAAAGCACAGAAATATCTCAGTCTTCATTCAGTATCGCCAACTCCAAATGGATCTCATTTGAGTGTACATGTTTTGTCTGTTTCTTTTTCCTCGGTGCTGATTTTGCTGTTTGTCGAGAGCAGTTACGCTGATCGCTTTTTTGAAGTTGCGGATATGAAGGCTCATTGGGAAGCAGACGTGGCTCTTATATCACACAGGCTGTGCGCTGCTGACTGAGAGCCGTCATGATTTGGTGTCACAGTCACTCAGGTCTTTGTACTTATTCCAGATGAGTTTGACCAGAATCTTCCACACGCTCATGCTCGTGCACGCCAGCATATCTGCATGTGTCACTGACATGTTTGCTTCTCTCTGGCTGCTCGATGACCTCGACCACCTTAGATATAGCATGGGCCCATTGCACTACCCTGTCCTGTCCAGAGGGGGGAAGTAACTAATTACATTTACTTTTGGGATTAATTTTACTGGTTCCAATTTCATTGTACTATTGTACTATATATGACTGTGCAATGACAATAGACTATACTTTCACTTGAGTAAAATTATTAGGAAGTAACTCTACTACTACTCTTCTGGCTACTTTACTCAGTGTGAGTAAATCCAGTGAATGAACAATAAACACGTTTTAACCAAAGATGGAGACACAAAGCTGCAGTTTATGTCACAGTGAGACTTTTTCTATCTGCTGAGCCTGTCGGAGAAGTAAAGTAACACCATATATGTCACTGGAAGTACTTTACCCTGTTCTAATATGTGTATATTTGCCTATTACCTACATTATTATTTATAATCATGTTATTTATAGGTAGTATTTTTTTTCTTTTCAGTCGTTCAAATACCAAAATTTGCACTAAACTTTATATTTCTGCCTTAAACCTTAAATCAGATGTTATGATCAGTACTCAAGTAGCTTTTTAACTCTTACTTGAGTAAAACTTGGTTGAGGTAGTTCTCCTGTTACTCTGCCACCTCTGGTCCTGTCACATTCCCACACAGCATCCTGCTGAATGTAGCACCGAGTAAGTCGGATGAGCTGCGAGCAGCTTATTTAAGAAGCAGCCTCTTGACTAATAAATATTCCCAGATCAGCTTTTTCTGTTTCAGCTGTGCAGCAAAGCTGGCGTTAAATGCACCTTTTGCAGTCACGTGCTGCACTGCTGCTTTTATAACACAGGTTTGGTTGAACAGGCCTCTGGCTTAAGACTTATCCAGTGTACCATATTTTGAACTGTGTGTCTGATGCAACTGAGGGGATTATGAGGTCTTAGCAGTTTGTAGTTTACCTCATTGGAGTATAATATTGTTTAGAAAGATTTATAGAGGCCTAAGCTCTTGTGTGCGTCTGAATTTAATGGGAGAGAGCAGACAGGACAGCGGATGCCTTATTGCAACATGCAGGGTGAAGAAACATGTTGTGATGTCTGAGCGCTCATGCTACAGCATTTCAGGCAGAATAATTGGCTCAACACTCCAGAATTCTTACATACAAAAAGGAAAAGAAAATGATCAATACAGGGTACATACTACAAAAGACTGCTGGCTGGTCTTGCTTGGGTAGGTTTGCAAACCATCTTCCCTGTCTGCCTGCCTCTTAATAACTCTTTCTTCCTCTGAAAATCTGGCACATTTCAAAGGCTCAATGCCTTTAATGAGCCAGTGTTGTGCCAGTGCGGCTGCTGGTGTCGGGAATGAAGCTCGGAATAATGTGGCCGTCCGAGTGCCGGGTTGTGTTTCCCACTGCTGCGGTAATGCAGCTCGTACGGCTGCGTGCTTCACCTGCAGAAGGTGGAGCTCACCTTTGCAAAATGTCTTTCTTGCTCCAATTTTGTTCTCCTGCAGTCATCACTCCGGTGATGTGTGTGTGTGTGCGTGCATATGTGTGTGCGTGCATGTGTGTGTGCGTGCATGTGTGTGTGTGTTACGCCACCAGCTTCTTATGAAAATACAACAATCTTCAGAATAGAAGAGGAACAAAAGAAAAGTGGAGCAGTTACTTTGCTTCAGTCGTGCGTTCGTCCCCCTGTTGTCCCCTAACAGCTGCAGGGACGGAGCAGCCTGTCAAGGCGAGCCTGTTTGGAAAAGCAGAGGGGAAAGATGAATTGACATAAGAGGTCATTTGCTTTGCTCATATTTGGCCCCTTAGCTTTGAAGATGAAGTGGCATGAAAGGAGGTAGAACATCAGTGGGTAACTGGGTTGCTCTGAGGTCCAGGGACAGCTTCTTTCATGGTTTCCATCACTAGCTGAGGAAATGGCCCTTCTGTCACCAGCCCTCTGCTTTTTAGGAGTAATCAATTCAGCTCTGAAGGCATAGGAGACATCCTCTTAGAGACTTCGGCAAAGTGAGCGTGTCCCTGCCAACCTCAATCCCAGCATGTGCTTATTGATGCTTTACTATTTCATGTAAATAATGTCGTTGCAATACTTAGCTTTTATATAGTGTTTTTCTTTTTCCAGTGCACTGAAGCCAACGAGCTCATACATGCCACTGTTAAATAATCCTATAAGCAGTTGTGTATAAGATCAAGAATGCATGTAGAGGAAGCTCCCTGTGGAGAAGAAGAGTGGAAGCCCAAATCTGAGAAACTAGTCAGTTAATTGGTTAACTGAGGTCATAAATGGGGGCCTTGGGAGCCGCAGCGTGGATGGAAAAAAGGTACAAAATGTCCTGAAGGGGGAACAAAGGATCGCAGTCCTGACCACTAGGCCTAAGAGATGTGTCACAGGAGCAGGGAACAAACGACCTGCTCTACAAACCATCCAGAGTGCAGGTGGGAATAGTAGGGAAGAGGAATAGCACAGGGGTAGACCACCGAGAGCTGAGCAGTGCTGGAAGAACTGGGAGAAAGAGGTGTGACGCACCACCAGCACCAAGTGACTGGTGGACCTAAGAGCAGAACACAGTGACTTCCCAGAACAAGAACTAGTCATCCTCACAAAGGCATACATCCTACAGCTGCAGGATGAAGAGCTGGATCTAACATCTGACATCCACAGCTGCTGGCTAAAGAGGCTAACAGCTCTCCATGACTGAGTATGCACGAGTCAATACAAGAGCACAGCTCAGAGAGCTAACACCAGAGAGCCAGAGCAGCGGCTCCTGGTTGGTAGAGCAGTACAGCAGGACTCTAAGACCAGGCCTCGATTCACTACAAGAAAGAGTGCGACTCACTGGCTCGTGCATGGATAAGAGTGCTAGTAACGTTCATCAGAAGCTCAGTGGGACTGTGGAGGTACAAAAGGTCCTGAAGGGTGTTTCCAAAAAGGAAACATCATAAAAACTCTTAAGGTCATGAAAATGATTTTAGATTTGGCAATTCAATGACGCGTCCAAACAGCCAGGTCGCCGCACTCGCCGCTCCCGTGTCAGCGCAGAGCAGGCACACTGTGCCCCCCCCCTCACCCCGTGTGTTTAGATGCTGCGCCATGCCTTAGACGCTTTGGGGGGGGGATGTGTCTTTGGATATTATTTATATTTTCACCAGTTGTTGTTTTTGTTGTTGATTTTTGTATTATAGTTTGTCAACAGTACTTGTTTGTTTTAAATTGTTTACTGGTTTGCTTTTTATTTATTTATTTTATTTCAGATTTTTCTAAAAAAAAAAAGTAAGTAAAATGTATTTATATATACATACAGATAAAAATCACAAAGTGCTTTACAACAAAGAAAATGCCAAAAGAAAAGAATGGAAATACAACAAATAACAACATAAAACAGTAAAATACAACATAAAAACAACAAATTAAAAGCTTGCCTGTATGAAAATGGCTTCAGCTGATTTTTAAAAGCATCAGTGGATAATAAAGCATTTTCTATTTAACCATAAGCTTTGTCCTAACTATGTCCTGGGTTTTAACTATTTAGTAATAAAAAAGGAATCATCATAAAAACACTCAAGGTCATGAAAATGATTTGAGATTCAGCAATTCAATGACAAAAGTATCGATATCGGTGATACTGGCTCGTATAATAAGCAGTATCGCGCACCACTGCTGCTTTCTTCCCTTGATACACAAAACTGTCATTTAAAAACGACTTTTTGTGTTTACATGAGTTTTTTTTTACTCTATTTTTAAAATTGTTTGATGATCTGAAAATGTAAGTGAGGAAAAGAAAAGCCAAAGAAACCAGGAAGTGTGTGTAACTGTGGTTCGCCCAAGACTCTAATATGTAATTTGTTTGATGATGTTGAGAGAAGCTCAGTGACACCGGCTTACGTGGAAATTATTTGTGCTGCTGAGAAATATTGAGCTCAGAAGGACAAAATAAAGCCGATGTGCTGCCTGGACTTACCTTTTACCTGAATCTTAATTATTATTTTTGTTTAAGGTTTCGAGTGCTTTCATGTGTAATTTTAAAAATGTTCCCCTTTAAAAATTGAGAAAAGCACTTTGCATATATAAAACAAAGGCCTTGATTTAAATAGTAAGATTTGAAATATTGCATCAGAGGGAATACGAGGAGCGGAATGGATGAGATGTTTGACCTTTTCAGATTTGTCCCTGGGTGGTGCATTTGCCGGAGGGTGCCGGGGGCAGCAGTGCGTTGAATTATCACTCCCACTGTTGAAACGCTTCAGACCTGATCCCCCACTTGCTTCACTCCCACCACTAATGGGTTAGGAACACACTGGGAAAAAGATGGAGCGAGCGAGCAGGAGGGAGTTGGAGCCCGTCTGATTGTCCGTGGGTTAAGCTTCGAAACAAATTGCAGCTTTCGCTCTGTGCTGAGGGGAAGTAACGGCAGGTCATATTGTGGTGTCAAATCTTTAGCGAAAGCTGGTGTCATTCTGCAGTATGATCGAACTGAGTCTGTGACAGCTACCGGCAGGAAACGTGTCAACGCTTTGATAGATGCTCGCTGTATTGAAAGGCTATGATGACTTTTTAGTTGACTGGGCTTTCACTGAACTCCGCACAATACTGAGAAGGCAAAAAGATAAGAACAAACTCGCCGAGTTGCTTTGGAATAGTTTTCCAAGTCACGAAGGACATCGCGTCTTTGTTAGAGTAGCTGTCAAAACCACAATGCCCGGGCAGCGCCAGCTTTTTTTCCTGTACAGAAATGTGTGGCCTCCTGTTCTGATAAAGAACTGCGGCCTGCAGACGACATGCCGCTGACTTAAGGACAGCTCTCTGCTGATTGTAAGCGAAGATGTGCGTACACTCTATGTTTCTCTCGACTTCCTGCATTGACGATGATAATTCTGCGTGCAACAACGCCTCTGCATACAAGCATTTGCATTGAAAGTGACAGAAGTCACGTCGTCTCCATTCACTCCTGTTGTGTTGACGCCCAGCGCATGTTTTCTGCCGAAACATGCGCTCATGCATGCGTTTGCTCAGTACCATCACCTCATGCTGCATCTCTTCTGTCTCCTTCTCCACCCCTCTGCTCACGCCATCCAGACATCTTGTGCGACGTAGGGGAATTTCACTGTCACAACCACGACACCTGCGTGCCCGAGGACTGGCTTTGTGACGGCGAGCCCGACTGCCCCGATGAGTCCGACGAAACTGATCACGTGTGTAAGTTTCTCATTCCACCCATTTCTTACTGATGCACAAACACCTGCCATATGAAATTCTGCCATAATTCCTCATTTGATACAAAGTTTCATACTAACAGCACACAACATTATCTGTGTTTTACCCAAAAAGGTAACGTTGCTTTTATTTGTTTCCTGTGGTTTCCTCCTTCATGCAGCTTTGGTGATTCTGACGAAACTTATAGAAACAAAACATAATTTAAACACATGAAAGGAAAAAAATGTAAATATGTGATTTAAATCTATGATTTGAATCCAGGTGAATCCGATTGTGGATGTCTGCTACGGGTTGTGAAAGTATGCATGCAGCATTTACAGTCACATTTGACACTTTGACTCATTTTGATGTGACTGAGATAAACTGAAGTTGACCACAGCTGCTGATCGACTCTGTGCCTCCTTGGATTTCTGCGCCTTTTGCGATTTCCTCTCTTACTGCAGCTAACAGGCTTGCTTGCTGCATGTGATGTGGCAGCACTGAACACAGGTGTGAGCCTGAGTTTTGCTTTTCTGTGTTAGGCTGTGATAAACTGGTGACGTGTCCACGGTACCTTAATTCTTACCTAATATATCATGCCATTCTCTCAGCACGCAACAGTGGGATAGTTGGAGATATCTTCTGTGGGACCAGTACTTTTTAAATGAACGCGACACATCACCAGAAACGCTCGTCCCCTTTAGATTCAGTTAAATAATGCATGTAGACATTCATTTGTCTTGCAGATATGCGAGTGCTTGGTGCACTGCTGTGATTACTCACCGTCTTTAGTGTGTTATTATTACCTCTGTTTACAGAAGTGCCAGTCCAATGAACTTATCTGGAATATGATGTTTTCAAGAGCTAATGGAGACGTGTCTGATCTAGTTTAAAACAAAAACATTGCAGCGATCACAAAGCAATTACTTGGTGGGATTATTGCAAGTGCTGCATGCAGACGGATATGAAGAATCAGCTTTTCCCATCCCAGCACAGTCGTGCAAACCTTCATTTATCTTTCACATCTGATTGGTTTATGTATAATCTCTGGGGCATTGTTATTTACAAACATATATTATCTTTAATAAAGAAACGCAGCAGCACGTTCGCAGTACTGTGACATAGATGGGTCTTTGTAAATGATCGCGACGCTGTCACTGTAACGCAGATGAAAAAGGTAGCACAACTAAATTATTAACATTCAGCCCAGGTTCCTCATCAGTGTGAGTTATCGGGCATAATTAGGACTTTATAGTTTTGGCAGTGACATCTGTGCATAAATTGTCCACAGCGCGCAACAATTATTTATGCCCTCGCCTGCAAGAGGTCATGTATCATGTAGGCTTCTCGTAGCTGCTCTGCTTGTTGCAGAG
Organism: Haplochromis burtoni; assembly: GCF_018398535.1. Lineage (NCBI taxonomy): Eukaryota > Metazoa > Chordata > Actinopteri > Cichliformes > Cichlidae > Haplochromis > Haplochromis burtoni. Next base: position 1,651,828 of record NW_024582435.1, read on the forward strand.
GAAGATGAAGGACCTGATTACGTACGTCTAAATTAAATAATTACACTTAGCAGATGTTCACAGCTGTATGCGTGCTCGCTAATGTACAACAGTGCGTACGCAACAGAGATGTGGTCTGCTGCAGAAACTCCCCTGCCTCTGTGCATGCTGAGATAAAGCAACAGCCCTCTGACATTAGACATGATCAGAAAGTACAGACGGGACCTCGTAGGATGGGTTGTCTTTCTCAAGATAGAAAAAGTAAAAGCAGATAGCATGACAGTTACTGCTGTCTCTTTGTTGATAAAGTGGATTGCTGTGGGGTTTTCTGTGCTACATATATAAGTCAACCTTTAATATCTCAGACGCGGCTTATTGCCTTTTTCTAAACACATCACCACCATTATTTCCAAAAACAGTCGTGTAGGACAGCATGAAGCTTTGACTGCTACAGAAACTATAGACTAATGTTCCCTTCCCTCACCACATACGTTAGCTCTTTTCGTTCCTTCGCTTGCCTCGTGATTTGAAAGATGCTTTTGTTGTTGATGATGGCCGGCGAGGCCCAGCGAGCCGTGTGTGGTTGGGCTGTGAGTGCAATTGTCTGGAAAATAACCGGGACTGGTCGTATACGTCCCTTAGAGGAAGGAAGATCATGACAGGAGTTGGTGAGTGAATGGTGGGTAAATGAGAGACTCTCCTTCATTACTGAACAAGAGCCTGTAATCATACCTCTGTCGCGATTCAATGCAACATATGATTGGGCAAGATGGGGAACAAAATATTTTACAACAACAAAACTGAACAAGCTGCCAGCTAGGGCTGCCACAAACGATTATTTTGATAGTCGACTAATCAGATCATGGATCCATTGGACGTAAAACGTGCAGCTTATTGCACCAGCAGCATCTGCTCTTATAAAACTATCATTAGCTTACAGCGGGAAGTGTTTCAGGTCTGTGCTAACTAAAAATAAAGACAAGATGATAGTTTAATAAACCTTTAATGAAATTTGCAGATTGTTTCGGTTTAATAAACTCAGCCGTCTGCTCCTTGCTATCAACTCTACACAGCTACATTCTCGCCTGAAAATATGTTAAACGTTTATTTTGTGACCCAGAAAGAATAATAAGAGTAAAATTAAAACTAACTAGCTGCCGCCATTGTTGGAAACTGGAATTGGCTGGGCCGCGCTATGAATTCTGGGATAGGTCGGGCCATGAAGGATACTCCCGACCCATCCTTCAAGAACGCATTTGGAGGAGTCTTTGAATTTGGACAGCCTTCGTCACGTCGCTGTGACGTAATTGGCCTACAAATGTGGCCTCGA